>NW_026777726.1:0-123864 GCF_028023285.1 Balaenoptera ricei
TTACCCTAAACCGAGCCCTAACCCTAACACTAACCCTAACCCTAACCCTAACCCATACCCTACACCGTACACGGACCCCTCCCCGAACCCGTACCCTAAGCCGTACCCTAACCCTAACCCTAAGCCTAACCCTAACCCTAGGCTACCCTTGACTGCTTCTGCCTCCAATAGATTTCCTAAGCACTAGTGTTTTAAGGAACAGCTTAAAAAGAGAATCCTAATGTGATTTCTGTATAATGGGTGTGTTCCTTATCTTATCCTAGTGTCTAAACTCTTCTCCATGGCTGGACCCCCAAATAATATTCCTTTACGTGCTAAGGGGTATCTAGAGAGTGGGGTAGGTTTAATAACTACCCTAACCCTAACGCGTACCCTAACCCTAACCCCTACCCTAAACCTAACACGTACTCTAATCCTAACCCGTACCCTAAAATGAGCCCTAACCCTAACACTAACCCTAACCCTAACCCTAACCCATACCCTACACCGTACAAGGACCCCTCCCCGAACCCGTAACCTAAGCCGTACCCTAACCCTAACCCTAAGCCTAACTCTAACCCTAGGCTACCCTTGACTGCTTCTGCCTCCAATAGATTTCCTAAGCACTAGTGTTTTAAGGAACAGCTTAAAAAGAGAATCCTAATGTGATTTCTGTATAATGGGTGTGTTCCTTATCTTATCCTAGTGTCTAAATTCTTCTCCATGGCTGGACCCCCACATAATATTCCTTTACGTGCTAAGGGGTATCTAGAGAGTGGGATAGGTTTAATAACTACCCTAACCCTAACGCGTACCCTAACCCTAACCCCTACCCTAAACCTAACACGTACTCTAATCCTAACCCGTACCCTAAACCGAGCCCTAACCCTAACACTAACCCTAACCCTAACCCTAACCCATACCCTACACCGTACACGGACCCCTCACCGAACCCGTACCCTAAGCCGTACCCTAACCCTAACCCTAAGCCTAACCCTAACCCTAGGCTACCCTTGACTGCTTCTGCCTCCAATAGATTTCCTAAACACTAGTGTTTTAAGGAACAGCTTAAAAAGAGAATCCTAATGTGATTTCTTTATAATGGGTGTGTTCCTTATCTTATCCTAGTGTCTAAACTCTTCTCCATGGCTGGACCCCCAAATAATATTCCTTTACGTGCTAAGGGGTATCTAGAGAGTGGGATAGGTTTAATAACAACCCTAACCCTAACGCGTATCCTAACCCTAACCCCTACCCTAACCCTAACATGTACCCTAATCCTAACCCGTACCCTAAACCGAGCCCTAACCCTAACACTAACCCTAACCCTAACCCTAACTCATACCCTACACCGTACACGGACCCCTCCCCGAACCCGTACCCTAAGCCGTACCCTAACCCTAACCCTAAGCCTAACCCTAACCCTAGGCTACCCTTGACTGCTTCTGCCTCCAATAGATTTCCTAAGCACTAGTGTTTTAAGGAACAGCTTAAAAAGAGAATCCTAATGTGATTTCTGTATAATGGGTGTGTTCCTTATCTTATCCTAGTGTCTAAACTCTTCTCCATGGCTGGACCCCCAAATAATATTCCTTTACGTGCTAAGGGGTATCTAGAGAGTGGGATAGGTTTAATAACTACCCTAACCCTAACGCGTATCCTAACCCTAACCCCTACCCTAAACCTAACACGTACCCTAATCCTAACCCGTACCCTAAACCGAGCCCTAACCCTAACACTAACCCTAACCCTAACCCTAACCCATACCCTACACCATACACGGATCCCTCCCCGAACCCGTACCCTAAGCCGTACCCTAACCCTAACCCTAAGCCTAACCCTAACCCTAGGCTACCCTTGACTGCTTCTGCCTCCAATAGATTTCCTAAGCACTAGTGTTTTAAGGAACAGCTTAAAAAGAGAATCCTAATGTGATTTCTTTATAATGGGTGTGTTCCTTATCTTATCCTAGTGTCTAAACTCTTCTCCATGGCTGGACCCCCAAATAATATTCCTTTACGTGCTAAGGGGTATCTAGAGAGTGGGATAGGTTTCATAACTACCCTAACCCTAACGCGTATCCTAACCCTAACGCGTATCCTAACCCTAACCCCTACCCTAAACCTAACACCTACCCTAATCCTAACCCGTACCCTAAACCGAGCCCTAACCCTAACACTAACCCTAACCCTAACCCATACCCTACACCGTACACGGACCCCTCACCGAACCCGTACCCTAACCCTAACCCTAAGCCTAACCCTAACCCTAGGCTACCCTTGACTGCTTCTGCCTCCAATAGATTTCCTAAGCACTAGTGTTTTAAGGAACAGCTTAAAAAGAGAATCCTAATGTGATTTCTTTATAATGGGTGTGTTCCTTATCTTATCCTAGTGTCTAAACTCTTCTCCATGGCTGGACCCCCAAATAATATTCCTTTACGTGCTAAGGGGTATCTAGAGAATGGGATAGGTTTAATAACAACCCTAACCCTAACGCGTATCCTAACCCTAACCCCTACCCTAACCCTAACATGTACCCTAATCCTAACCCGTACCCTAAACCGAGCCCTAACCCTAACACTAACCCTAACCCTAACCCTAACCCATACCCTACACCGTACACGGACCCCTCCCCGAACCCGTACCCTAAGCCGTACCCTAACCCTAACCCTAAGCCTAACCCTAACCCTAGGCTACCCTTGACTGCTTCTGCCTCCAATAGATTTCCTAAGCACTAGTGTTTTAAGGAACAGCTTAAAAGAGAATCCTAATGTGATTTCTGTATAATGGGTGTGTTCCTTATCTTATCCTAGTGTCTAAACTCTTCTCCATGGCTGGACCCCCAAATAATATTCCTTTACGTGCTAAGGGGTATCTAGAGAGTGGGATAGGTTTAATAACTACCCTAACCCTAACGCGTATCCTAACCCTAACCCCTACCCTAAACCTAACACGTACCCTAATCCTAACCCGTACCCTAAACCGAGCCCTAACCCTAACACTAACCCTAACCCTAACCCTAACCCATACCCTACACCATACACGGATCCCTCCCCGAACCCGTACCCTAAGCCGTACCCTAACCCTAACCCTAAGCCTAACCCTAACCCTAGGCTACCCGTGACTGCTTCTGCCTCCAATAGATTTCCTAAGCACTAGTGTTTTAAGGAACAGCTTAAAAAGAGAATCCTAATGTGATTTCTTTATAATGGGTGTGTTCCTTATCTTATCCTAGTGTCTAAACTCTTCTCCATGGCTGGACCCCCAAATAATATTCCTTTACGTGCTAAGGGGTATCTAGAGAGTGGGATAGGTTTAATAACTACCCTAACCCTAACGCGTACCCTAACCCTAACCCCTACCCTAAACCTAACACGTACCCTAATCCTAACCCGTACCCTAAAATGAGCCCTAACCCTAACACTAACCCTAACCCTAACCCTAACCCATACCCTACACCGTACACGGACCCCTCCCCGAACCCGTACCCTAAGCCGTACCCTAACCCTAACCCTAAGCCTAACCCTAACCCTAGGCTACCCTTGACTGCTTCTGCCTCCAATAGATTTCCTAAGCACTAGTGTTTTAAGGAACAGCTTAAAAAGAGAATCCTAAAGTGTTTTCTTTATAATGGGTGTGTTCCTTATCTTATCCTAGTGTCTAAACTCTTCTCCATGGCTGGACCCCCAAATAATATTCCTTTACGTGCTAAGGGGTATCTAGAGAATGGGATAGGTTTAATAACAACCCTAACCCTAACGCGTATCCTAACCCTAACCCCTACCCTAACCCTAACATGTACCCTAATCCTAACCCGTACCCTAAACCGAGCCCTAACCCTAACACTAACCCTAACCCTAACCCTAACCCATACCCTACACCGTACACGGACCCCTCCCCGAACCCGTACCCTAAGCCGTACCCTAACCCTAACCCTAAGCCTAACCCTAACCCTAGGCTACCCTTGACTGCTTCTGCCTCCAATAGATTTCCTAAGCACTAGTGTTTTAAGGAACAGCTTAAAAAGAGAATCCTAATGTGATTTCTGTATAATGGGTGTGTTCCTTATCTTATCCTAGTGTCTAAACTCTTCTCCATGGCTGGACCCCCAAATAATATTCCTTTACGTGCTAAGGGGTATCTAGAGAGTGGGGTAGGTTTAATAACTACCCTAACCCTAACGCGTACCCTAACCCTAACCCCTACCCTAAACCCTAACACGTACTCTAATCCTAACCCGTACCCTAAAATGAGCCCTAACCCTAACACTAACCCTAACCCTAACCCTAACCCATACCCTACACCGTACAAGGACCCCTCCCCGAACCCGTAACCTAAGCCGTACCCTAACCCTAACCCTAAGCCTAACTCTAACCCTAGGCTACCCTTGACTGCTTCTGCCTCCAATAGATTTCCTAAGCACTAGTGTTTTAAGGAACAGCTTAAAAAGAGAATCCTAATGTGATTTCTTTATAATGGGTGTGTTCCTTATCTTATCCTAGTGTCTAAATTCTTCTCCATGGCTGGACCCCCACATAATATTCCTTTACGTGCTAAGGGGTATCTAGAGAGTGGGATAGGTTTAATAACTACCCTAACCCTAACGCGTACCCTAACCCTAACCCCTACCCTAAACCTAACACGTACCCTAATCCTAACCCGTACCCTAAACCGAGCCCTAACCCTAACACTAACCCTAACCCTAACCGTAACCCATACCCTACGCCGTACCCGAACCCCTCCCCAAACCCGTACCCTAAGCCGTACCCTAACCCTAACCCTAACCCTAACTCTAACCCTAAGCTACCCTTGACTACTTCTGCCTCCAATAGATTTCCTAAGCACTAGTGTTTTAAGGAACAGGTTAAAAAGAGAATCCTAATGTGATTTCTTGATAATGTGTGTGTTCCTTATCTTATCCTAGTGTCTAAACTCTTCTCCATGGCTGGACCCCCAAATAATATTCCTTGACGTGCTAAGGGGTATCTAGAGAGTGGGATAGGTTTAATAACTACCCTAACCCTAACGCATACCCTAACCCTAACCCCTACCCTAACCCTAATACGTACCCTAATCCTAACCCGTACCCTAAAACGAGCCCTAACCCTAACACTAACCCTAACCCTAACCCTAACCCATACCCTACACCGTACACGGACCCCCTCCCCGAACCCGTACCCTAAGCCGTACCCTAACCCTCTAACCCTAAGCCTAACCCTAACCTAGGCTACCCTTGACTGCTTCTGCCTCCAATAGATTTCCTAAGCACTAGTGTTTTAAGGAACAGCTTAAAAAGAGAATCCTAATGTGATTTCTGTATAATGGGTGTGTTCCTTATCTTATCCTAGTGTCTAAACTCTTCTCCATGGCTGGACCCCCAAATAATATTCCTTTACGTGCTAAGGGGTATCTAGAGAGTGGGATAGGTTTAATAACTACCCTAACCCTAACGCGTATCCTAACCCTAACCCCTACCCTAAACCTAACACGTACCCTAATCCTAACCCGTACCCTAAACCGAGCCCTAACCCTAACACTAACCCTAACCCTAACCCTAACCCATACCCTACACCATACACGGATCCCTCCCCGAACCCGTACCCTAAGCCGTACCCTAACCCTAACCCTAAGCCTAACCCTAACCCTAGGCTACCCTTGACTGCTTCTGCCTCCAATAGATTTCCTAAGCACTAGTGTTTTAAGGAACAGCTTAAAAAGAGAATCCTAATGTGATTTCTTATAATGGGTGTGTTCCTTATCTTATCCTAGTGTCTAAACTCTTCTCCATGGCTGGACCCCCAAATAATATTCCTTTACGTGCTAAGGGGTATCTAGAGAGTGGGATAGGTTTCATAACTACCCTAACCCTAACGCGTATCCTAACCCTAACGCGTATCCTAACCCTAACCCCTACCCTAAACCTAACACCTACCCTAATCCTAACCCGTACCCTAAACCGAGCCCTAACCCTAACACTAACCCTAACCCTAACCCATACCCTACACCGTACACGGACCCCTCACCGAACCCGTACCCTAACCCTAACCCTAAGCCTAACCCTAACCCTAGGCTACCCTTGACTGCTTCTGCCTCCAATAGATTTCCTAAGCACTAGTGTTTTAAGGAACAGCTTAAAAAGAGAATCCTAATGTGATTTCTTTATAATGGGTGTGTTCCTTATCTTATCCTAGTGTCTAAACTCTTCTCCATGGCTGGACCCCCAAATAATATTCCTTTACGTGCTAAGGGGTATCTAGAGAGTGGGATAGGTTTAATAACAACCCTAACCCTAACGCGTACCCTAACCCTAACCCCTACGCTAACCCTAACATGTACCCTAATCCTAACCCGTACCCTAAACCGAGCCCTAACCCTAACACTAACCCTAACCCTAACCCTAACCCATACCCTACACCGTACACGGACCCCTCCCCGAACCCGTACCCTAAGCCGTACCCTAACCCTAACCCTAAGCCTAACCCTAACCCTAGGCTACCCTTGATTGCTTCTGCCTCCGATAGATTTCCTAAGCACTAGTGTTTTAAGGAACAGCTTAAAAAGAGAATCCTAATGTGATTTCTGTATAATGGGTGTGTTCCTTATCTTATCCTAGTGTCTAAACTCTTCTCCATGGCTGGACCCCCAAATAATATTCCTTTACGTGCTAAGGGGTATCTAGAGAGTGGGATAGGTTTAATAACTACCCTAACCCTAACGCGTATCCTAACCCTAACCCCTACCCTAACCCTAACATGTACCCTAATCCTAACCCGTACCCTAAACCGAGCCCTAACCCTAACACTAACCCTAACCCTAACCCTAACCCATACCCTACACCGTACACGGACCCCTCCCCGAACCCGTACCCTAAGCCGTACCCTAACCCTAACCCTAAGCCTAACCCTAACCCTAGGCTACCCTTGACTGCTTCTGCCTCCAATAGATTTCCTAAGCACTAGTGTTTTAAGGAACAGCTTAAAAAGAGAATCCTAATGTGATTTCTTTATAATGGGTGTGTTCCTTATCTTATCCTAGTGTCTAAACTCTTCTCCATGGCTGGACCCCCAAATAATATTCCTTTACGTGCTAAGGGGTATCTAGAGAGTGGGATAGGTTTAATAACTACCCTAAACCTAACGCGTACCCTAACCCTAACCCCTACCCTAAACCTAACACGTACCCTAATCCTAACCCGTACCCTAAAATGAGCCCTAACCCTAACACTAACCCTAACCCTAACCCTAACCCATACCCTACACCGTACACGGACCCCTCCCCGAACCCGTACCCTAAGCCGTACCCTAACCCTAACCCTAAGCCTAACCCTAACCCTAGGCTACCCTTGACTGCTTCTGCCTCCAATAGATTTCCTAAGCACTAGTGTTTTAAGGAACAGCTTAAAAAGAGAATCCTAATGTGTTTTCTTTATAATGGGTGTGTTCCTTATCTTATCCTAGTGTCTAAACTCTTCTCCATGGCTGGACCCCCAAATAATATTCCTTTACGTGCTAAGGGGTATCTAGAGAATGGGATAGGTTTAATAACAACCCTAACCCTAACGCGTATCCTAACCCTAACCCCTACCCTAACCCTAAAATGTACCCTAATCCTAACCCGTACCCTAAACCGAGCCCTAACCCTAACACTAACCCTAACCCTAACCCTAACCCATACCCTACACCGTACACAGACCCCTCCCCGAACCCGTACCCTAAGCCGTACCCTAACCCTAACCCTAAGCCTAACCCTAACCCTAGGCTACCCTTGACTGCTTCTGCCTCCAATAGATTTCCTAAGCACTAGTGTTTTAAGGAACAGCTTAAAAAGAGAATCCTAATGTGATTTCTGTATAATGGGTGTGTTCCTTATCTTATCCTAGTGTCTAAACTCTTCTCCATGGCTGGACCCCCAAATAATATTCCTTTACGTGCTAAGGGGTATCTAGAGAGTGGGATAGGTTTAATAACTACCCTAACCCTAACGCGTACCCTAACCCTAACCCCTACCCTAAACCTAACACGTACTCTAATCCTAACCCGTACCCTAAAATGAGCCCTAACCCTAACACTAACCCTAACCCTAACCCTAACCCATACCCTACACCGTACACGGACCCCTCCCCGAACCCGTACCCTAAGCCGTACCCTAACCCTAACCCTAAGCCTAACCCTAACCCTAGGCTACCCTTGACTGCTTCTGCCTCCAATAGATTTCCTAAGCACTAGTGTTTTAAGGAACAGCTTAAAAAGAGAATCCTAATGTGATTTCTGTATAATGGGTGTGTTCCTTATCTTTTCCTAGTGTCTAAACTCTTCTCCATGGCTGGACCCCCAAATAATATTCCTTTACGTGCTAAGGGGTATCTAGAGAGTGGGATAGGTTTAATAACTACCCTAACCCTAACGCGTATCCTAACCCTAACCCCTACCCTAAACCTAACACGTACCCTAATCCTAACCCGTACCCTAAACCGAGCCCTAACCCTAACACTAACCCTAACCCTAACCCTAACCCATACCCTACACCGTACACGGACCCCTCCCCGAACCCGTACCCTAAGCCTTACCCTAACCCTAACCATAAGCCTAACCCTAACCCTAGGCTACCCTTGACTGCTTCTGCTTCCAATAGATTTCCTAAGCACTAGTGTTTTAAGGAACAGCTTAAAAAGAGAATCCTAATGTGATTTCTTTATAATGGGTGTGATCCTTATCTTATCCTAGTGTCTAAACTCTTCTCCATGGCTGGACCCCCAAATAATATTCCTTTACGTGCTAAGGGGTATCTAGAGAGTGGGATAGGTTTAATAACTACCCTAACCCTAACGCGTACCCTAACCCTAACCCCTACCCTAAACCTAACACGTACCCTAATCCTAACCCGTACCCTAAACCGAGCCCTAACCCTAACACTAACCCTAACCCTAACCGTAACCCATACCCTACGCCGTACCCGAACCCCTCCCCAAACCCGTACCCTAAGCCGTACCCTAACCCTAACCCTAACCCTAACTCTAACCCTAAGCTACCCTTGACTACTTCTGCCTCCAATAGATTTCCTAAGCACTAGTGTTTTAAGGAACAGGTTAAAAAGAGAATCCTAATGTGATTTCTTGATAATGTGTGTGTTCCTTATCTTATCCTAGTGTCTAAACTCTTCTCCATGGCTGGACCCCCAAATAATATTCCTTGACGTGCTAAGGGGTATCTAGAGAGTGGGATAGGTTTAATAACTACCCTAACCCTAACGCATACCCTAACCCTAACCCCTACCCTAACCCTAATACGTACCCTAATCCTAACCCGTACCCTAAAACGAGCCCTAACCCTAACACTAACCCTAACCCTAACCCTAACCCATACCCTACACCGTACACGGACCCCTCCCCGAACCCGTACCCTAAGCCGTACCCTAACCCTAACCCTAAGCCTAACCCTAACCCTAGGCTACCCTTGACTGCTTCTGCCTCCAATAGATTTCCTAAGCACTAGTGTTTTAAGGAACAGCTTAAAAAGAGAATCCTAATGTGATTTCTGTATAATGGGTGTGTTCCTTATCTTATCCTAGTGTCTAAACTCTTCTCCATGGCTGGACCCCCAAATAATATTCCTTTACGTGCTAAGGGGTATCTAGAGAGTGGGATAGGTTTAATAACTACCCTAACCCTAACGCGTATCCTAACCCTAACCCCTACCCTAAACCTAACACGTACCCTAATCCTAACCCGTACCCTAAACCGAGCCCTAACCCTAACACTAACCCTAACCCTAACCCTAACCCATACCCTACACCATACACGGATCCCTCCCCGAACCCGTACCCTAAGCCGTACCCTAACCCTAACCCTAAGCCTAACCCTAACCCTAGGCTACCCTTGACTGCTTCTGCCTCCAATAGATTTCCTAAGCACTAGTGTTTTAAGGAACAGCTTAAAAAGAGAATCCTAATGTGATTTCTTTATAATGGGTGTGTTCCTTATCTTATCCTAGTGTCTAAACTCTTCTCCATGGCTGGACCCCCAAATAATATTCCTTTACGTGCTAAGGGGTATCTAGAGAGTGGGATAGGTTTCATAACTACCCTAACCCTAACGCGTATCCTAACCCTAACGCGTATCCTAACCCTAACCCCTACCCTAAACCTAACACCTACCCTAATCCTAACCCGTACCCTAAACCGAGCCCTAACCCTAACACTAACCCTAACCCTAACCCATACCCTACACCGTACACGGACCCCTCACCGAACCCGTACCCTAACCCTAACCCTAAGCCTAACCCTAACCCTAGGCTACCCTTGACTGCTTCTGCCTCCAATAGATTTCCTAAGCACTAGTGTTTTAAGGAACAGCTTAAAAAGAGAATCCTAATGTGATTTCTTTATAATGGGTGTGTTCCTTATCTTATCCTAGTGTCTAAACTCTTCTCCATGGCTGGACCCCCAAATAATATTCCTTTACGTGCTAAGGGGTATCTAGAGAGTGGGATAGGTTTAATAACAACCCTAACCCTAACGCGTACCCTAACCCTAACCCCTACGCTAACCCTAACATGTACCCTAATCCTAACCCGTACCCTAAACCGAGCCCTAACCCTAACACTAACCCTAACCCTAACCCTAACCCATACCCTACACCGTACACGGACCCCTCCCCGAACCCGTACCCTAAGCCGTACCCTAACCCTAACCCTAAGCCTAACCCTAACCCTAGGCTACCCTTGATTGCTTCTGCCTCCGATAGATTTCCTAAGCACTAGTGTTTTAAGGAACAGCTTAAAAAGAGAATCCTAATGTGATTTCTGTATAATGGGTGTGTTCCTTATCTTATCCTAGTGTCTAAACTCTTCTCCATGGCTGGACCCCCAAATAATATTCCTTTACGTGCTAAGGGGTATCTAGAGAGTGGGATAGGTTTAATAACTACCCTAACCCTAACGCGTATCCTAACCCTAACCCCTACCCTAACCCTAACATGTACCCTAATCCTAACCCGTACCCTAAACCGAGCCCTAACCCTAACACTAACCCTAACCCTAACCCTAACCCATACCCTACGCCGTACCCGAACCCCTCCCCAAACCCGTACCCTAAGCCGTACCCTAACCCTAACCCTAACCCTAACTCTAACCCTAAGCTACCCTTGACTACTTCTGCTTCCAATAGATTTCCTAAGCACTAGTGTTTTAAGGAACAGCTTAAAAAGAGAATCCTAATGTGATTTCTTGATAATGTGTGTGTTCCTTAGCTTATCCTAGTGTCTAAACTCTTCTCCATGGCTGGACCCCCAAATAATATTCCTTGACGTGCTAAGGGGTATCTAGAGAGTGGGATAGGTTTAATAACTACCCTAACCCTAACGCATACCCTAACCCTAACCCCTACCCTAACCCTAACACGTACCCTAATCCTAACCCGTACCCTAAAACGAGCCCTAACCCTAACACTAACCCTAACCCTAACCCTAACCCATACCCTACACCGTACACGGACCCCTCACCGAACCCGTACCCTAAGCCGTACCCTAACCCTAACCCTAAGCCTAACCCTAACCCTAGGCTACCCTTGACTGCTTCTGCCTCCAATAGATTTCCTAAGCACTAGTGTTTTAAGGAACAGCTTAAAAAGAGAATCCTAATGTGATTTCTTTATAATGGGTGTGTTCCTTATCTTATCCTAGTGTCTAAACTCTTCTCCATGGCTGGACCCCCAAATAATATTCCTTTACGTGCTAAGGGGTATCTAGAGAATGGGATAGGTTTAATAACAACCCTAACCCTAACGCGTATCCTAACCCTAATCCCTACCCTAACCCTAACATGTACCCTAATCCTAACCCGTACCCTAAACCGAGCCCTAACCCTAACACTAACCCTAACCCTAACCCTAACCCATACCCTACACCGTACACGGACCCCTCCCCGAACCCGTACCCTAAGCCGTACCCTAACCCTAACCCTAAGCCTAACCCTAACCCTAGGCTACCCTTGACTGCTTCTGCCTCCAATAGATTTCCTAAGCACTAGTGTTTTAAGGAACAGCTTAAAAAGAGAATCCTAATGTGATTTCTGTATAATGGGTGTGTTCCTTATCTTATCCTAGTGTCTAAACTCTTCTCCATGGCTGGACCCCCAAATAATATTCCTTTACGTGCTAAGGGGTATCTAGAGAGTGGGATAGGTTTAATAACTACCCTAACCCTAACGCGTATCCTAACCCTAACCCCTACCCTAAACCTAACACGTACCCTAATCCTAACCCGTACCCTAAACCGAGCCCTAACCCTAACACTAACCCTAACCCTAACCCTAACCCATACCCTACACCATACACGGATCCCTCCCCGAACCCGTACCCTAAGCCGTACCCTAACCCTAACCCTAAGCCTAACCCTAACCCTAGGCTACCCTTGACTGCTTCTGCCTCCAATAGATTTCCTAAGCACTAGTGTTTTAAGGAACAGCTTAAAAAGAGAATCCTAATGTGATTTCTTTATAATGGGTGTGTTCCTTATCTTATCCTAGTGTCTAAACTCTTCTCCATGGCTGGACCCCCAAATAATATTCCTTTACGTGCTAAGGGGTATCTAGAGAGTGGGATAGGTTTAATAACTACCCTAACCCTAACGCGTACCCTAACCCTAACCCCTACCCTAAACCTAACACGTACCCTAATCCTAACCCGTACCCTAAAATGAGCCCTAACCCTAACACTAACCCTAACCCTAACCCTAACCCATACCCTAAACCGTACACGGACCCCTCCCCGAACCCGTACCCTAAGCCGTACCCTAACCCTAACCCTAAGCCTAACCCTAACCCTAGGCTACCCTTGACTGCTTCTGCCTCCAATAGATTTCCTAAGCACTAGTGTTTTAAGGAACAGCTTAAAAAGAGAATCCTAATGTGTTTTCTTTATAATGGGTGTGTTCCTTAGCTTATCCTAGTGTCTAAACTCTTCTCCATGGCTGGACCCCCAAATAATATTCCTTTACGTGCTAAGGGGTATCTAGAGAATGGGATAGGTTTAATAACAACCCTAACCCTAACGCGTATCCTAACCCTAACCCCTACCCTAACCCTAACATGTACCCTAATCCTAACCCGTACCCTAAACCGAGCCCTAACCCTAACACTAACCCTAACCCTAACCCTAACCCATACCCTACACCGTACACGGACCCCTCCCCGAACCCGTACCCTAAGCCGTACCCTAACCCTAACCCTAAGCCTAACCCTAACCCTAGGCTACCCTTGACTGCTTCTGCCTCCAATAGATTTCCTAAGCACTAGTGTTTTAAGGAACAGCTTAAAAAGAGAATCCTAATGTGTTTTCTTTATAATGGGTGTGTTCCTTATCTTATCCTAGTGTCTAAATTCTTCTCCATGGCTGGACCCCCAAATAATATTCCTTTACGTGCTAAGGGGTATCTAGAGAGTGGGATAGGTTTAATAACAACCCTAACCCTAACGCGTATCCTAACCCTAACCCCTACACTAACCCTAACATGTACCCTAATCCTAACCCGTACCCTAAACCGAGCCCTAACCCTAACACTAACCCTAACCCTAACCCTAACCCATACCCTACACCGTACACGGACCCCTCACCGAACCCGTACCCTAAGCCGTACCCTAACCCTAACCCTAAGCCTAACCCTAACCCTAGGCTACCCTTGACTGCTTCTGCCTCCAATAGATTTCCTAAGCACTAGTGTTTTAAGGAACAGCTTAAAAAGAGAATCCTAATGTGATTTCTGTATAATGGGTGTGTTCCTTATCTTATCCTAGTGTCTAAACTCTTCTCCATGGCTGGACCCCCAAATAATATTCCTTTACGTGCTAAGGGGTATCTAGAGAGTGGGATAGGTTTAATAACTACCCTAACCCTAACGCGTATCCTAACCCTAACCCCTACCCTAAACCTAACACGTACCCTAATCCTAACCCGTACCCTAAACCGAGCCCTAACCCTAACACTAACCCTAACCCTAACCCTAACCCATACCCTACACCATACACGGATCCCTCCCCGAACCCGTACCCTAAGCCGTACCCTAACCCTAACCCTAAGCCTAACCCTAACCCTAGGCTACCCTTGACTGCTTCTGCCTCCAATAGATTTCCTAAGCACTAGTGTTTTAAGGAACAGCTTAAAAAGAGAATCCTAATGTGATTTCTTTATAATGGGTGTGTTCCTTATCTTATCCTAGTGTCTAAACTCTTCTCCATGGCTGGACCCCCAAATAATATTCCTTTACGTGCTAAGGGGTATCTAGAGAGTGGGATAGGTTTAATAACTACCCTAACCCTAACGCGTACCCTAACCCTAACCCCTACCCTAAACCCAACACGTACCCTAATCCTAACCCGTACCCTAAAATGAGCCCTAACCCTAACACTAACCCTAACCCTAACCCTAACCCATACCCTACACCGTACACGGACCCCTCCCCGAACCCGTACCCTAAGCCGTACCCTAACCCTAACCCTAAGCCTAACCCTAACCCTAGGCTACCCTTGACTGCTTCTGCCTCCAATAGATTTCCTAAGCACTAGTGTTTTAAGGAACAGCTTAAAAAGAGAATCCTAATGTGTTTTCTTTATAATGGGTGTGTTCCTTATCTTATCCTAGTGTCTAAACTCTTCTCCATGGCTGGACCCCCAAATAATATTCCTTTACGTGCTAAGGGGTATCTAGAGAATGGGATAGGTTTAATAACAACCCTAACCCTAACGCGTATCCTAACCCTAACCCCTACCCTAACCCTAACATGTACCCTAATCCTAACCCGTACCCTAAACCGAGCCCTAACCCTAACACTAACCCTAACCCTAACCCTAACCCATACCCTACACCGTACACGGACCCCTCACCGAACCCGTACCCTAAGCCGTACCCTAACCCTAACCCTAAGCCTAACCCTAACCCTAGGCTACCCTTGACTGCTTCTGCCTCCAATAGATTTCCTAAGCACTAGTGTTTTAAGGAACAGCTTAAAAAGAGAATCCTAATGTGATTTCTTTATAATGGGTGTGTTCCTTATCTTATCCTAGTGTCTAAACTCTTCTCCATGGCTGGACCCCCAAATAATATTCCTTTACGTGCTAAGGGGTATCTAGAGAGTGGGATAGGTTTAATAACTACCCTAACCCTAACGCGTACCCTAACCCTAACCCCTACCCTAAACCTAACACGTACCCTAATCCTAACCCGTACCCTAAAATGAGCCCTAACCCTAACACTAACCCTAACCCTAACCCTAACCCATACCCTACACCGTACACGGACCCCTCCCCGAACCCGTACCCTAAGCCGTACCCTAACCCTAACCCTAAGCCTAACCCTAACCCTAGGCTACCCTTGACTGCTTCTGCCTCCAATAGATTTCCTAAGCACTAGTGTTTTAAGGAACAGCTTAAAAAGAGAATCCTAATGTGATTTCTTTATAATGGGTGTGTTCCTTATCTTATCCTAGTGTCTAAACTCTTCTCCATGGCTGGACCCCCAAATAATATTCCTTTACGTGCTAAGGGGAATCTAGAGAATGGGATAGGTTTAATAACAACCCTAACCCTAACGCGTATCTTAACCCTAACCCCTACCCTAACCCTAACATGTACCCTAATCCTAACCCGTACCCTAAACCGAGCCCTAACCCTAACACTAACCCTAACCCTAACCCTAACCCATACCCTACACCGTACACGGACCCCTCCCCGAACCCGTACCCTAAGCCGTACCCTAACCCTAACCCTAAGCCTAACCCTAACCCTAGGCTACCCTTGACTGCTTCTGCCTCCAATAGATTTCCTAAGCACTAGTGTTTTAAGGAACAGCTTAAAAAGAGAATCCTAATGTGATTTCTGTATAATGGGTGTGTTCCTTATCTTATCCTAGTGTCTAAACTCTTCTCCATGGCTGGACCCCCAAATAATATTCCTTTACGTGCTAAGGGGTATCTAGAGAGTGGGATAGGTTTAATAACTACCCTAACCCTAACGCGTACCCTAACCCTAACCCCTACCCTAAACCTAACACGTACTCTAATCCTAACCCGTACCCTAAAATGAGCCCTAACCCTAACACTAACCCTAACCCTAACCCTAACCCATACCCTACACCGTACAAGGACCCCTCCCCGAACCTGTACCCTAAGCCGTACCCTAACCCTAACCCTAAGCCTAACTCTAACCCTAGGCTACCCTTGACTGCTTCTGCCTCCAATAGATTTCCTAAGCACTAGTGTTTTAAGGAACAGCTTAAAAAGAGAATCCTAATGTGATTTCTTTATAATGGGTGTGTTCCTTATCTTATCCTAGTGTCTAAATTCTTCTCCATGGCTGGACCCCCAAATAATATTTCTTTACGTGCTAAGGGGTATCTAGAGAGTGGGATAGGTTTAATAACTACCCTAACCCTAACGCGTACCCTAACCCTAACCCCTACCCTAAACCTAACACGTACTCTAATCCTAACCCGTACCCTAAACCGAGCCCTAACCCTAACACTAACCCTAACACTAACCCTAACCCATACCCTACACCGTACACGGACCCCTCCCCGAACCCGTACCCTAAGCCGTACCCTAACCCTAACCCTAAGCCTAACCCTAACCCTAGGCTACCCTTGACTGCTTCTGCCTCCAATAGATTTCCTAAGCACTAGTGTTTTAAGGAACAGCTTAAAAAGAGAATCCTAATGTGATTTCTTTATAATGGGTGTGTTCCTTATCTTATCCTAGTGTCTAAACTCTTCTCCATGGCTGGACCCCCAAATAATATTCCTTTACGTGCTAAGGGGTATCTAGAGAGTGGGATAGGTTTAATAACTACCCTAACCCTAACGCGTACCCTAACCCTAACCCCTACCCTAAACCTAACACGTACCCTAATCCTAACCCGTACCCTAAAATGAGCCCTAACCCTAACACTAACCCTAACCCTAACCCTAACCCATACCCTACACCGTACACGGACCCCTCCCCGAACCCGTACCCTAAGCCGTACCCTAACCCTAACCCTAAGCCTAACCCTAACCCTAGGCTACCCTTGACTGCTTCTGCCTCCAATAGATTTCCTAAGCACTAGTGTTTTAAGGAACAGCTTAAAAAGAGAATCCTAATGTGATTTCTTTATAATGGGTGTGTTCCTTATCTTATCCTAGTGTCTAAACTCTTCTCCATGGCTGGACCCCCAAATAATATTCCTTTACGTGCTAAGGGGAATCTAGAGAATGGGTTGATAGGTTTAATAACAACCCTAACCCTAACGCGTATCTTAACCCTAACCCCTACCCTAACCCTAACATGTACCCTAATCCTAACCCGTACCCTAAACCGAGCCCTAACCCTAACACTAACCCTAACCCTAACCCTAACCCATACCCTACACCGTACACGGACCCCTCCCCGAACCCGTACCCTAAGCCGTACCCTAACCCTAACCCTAAGCCTAACCCTAACCCTAGGCTACCCTTGACTGCTTCTGCCTCCAATAGATTTCCTAAGCACTAGTGTTTTAAGGAACAGCTTAAAAGAGAATCCTAATGTGATTTCTGTATAATGGGTGTGTTCCTTATCTTATCCTAGTGTCTAAACTCTTCTCCATGGCTGGACCCCAAATAATATTCCTTTACGTGCTAAGGGGTATCTAGAGAGTGGGATAGGTTTAATAACTACCCTAACCCTAACGCGTACCCTAACCCTAACCCCTACCCTAAACCTAACACGTACCCTAATCCTAACCCGTACCCTAAAATGAGCCCTAACCCTAACACTAACCCTAACCCTAACCCTAACCCATACCCTACACCGTACACGGACCCCTCCCCGAACCCGTACCCTAAGCCGTACCCTAACCCTAACCCTAAGCCTAACCCTAACCCTAGGCTACCCTTGACTGCTTCTGCCTCCAATAGATTTCCTAAGCACTAGTGTTTTAAGGAACAGCTTAAAAAGAGAATCCTAAGTGTTTTCTTTATAATGGGTGTGTTCCTTATCTTATCCTAGTGTCTAAACTCTTCTCCATGGCTGGACCCCCAAATAATATTCCTTTACGTGCTAAGGGGTATCTAGAGAATGGGATAGGTTTAATAACAACCCTAACCCTAACGCGTATCCTAACCCTAACCCCTACCCTAACCCTAACATGTACCCTAATCCTAACCCGTACCCTAAACCGAGCCCTAACCCTAACACTAACCCTAACCCTAACCCTAACCCATACCCTACACCGTACACGGACCCCTCCCCGAACCCGTACCCTAAGCCGTACCCTAACCCTAACCCTAAGCCTAACCCTAACCCTAGGCTACCCTTGACTGCTTCTGCCTCCAATAGATTTCCTAAGCACTAGTGTTTTAAGGAACAGCTTAAAAAGAGAATCCTAATGTGATTTCTGTATAATGGGTGTGTTCCTTATCTTATCCTAGTGTCTAAACTCTTCTCCATGGCTGGACCCCCAAATAATATTCCTTTACGTGCTAAGGGGTATCTAGAGAGTGGGGTAGGTTTAATAACTACCCTAACCCTAACGCGTACCCTAACCCTAACCCCTACCCTAAACCTAACACGTACTCTAATCCTAACCCGTACCCTAAAATGAGCCCTAACCCTAACACTAACCCTAACCCTAACCCTAACCCATACCCTACACCGTACAAGGACCCCTCCCCGAACCCGTAACCTAAGCCGTACCCTAACCCTAACCCTAAGCCTAACTCTAACCCTAGGCTACCCTTGACTGCTTCTGCCTCCAATAGATTTCCTAAGCACTAGTGTTTTAAGGAACAGCTTAAAAAGAGAATCCTAATGTGATTTCTTTATAATGGGTGTGTTCCTTATCTTATCCTAGTGTCTAAATTCTTCTCCATGGCTGGACCCCCACATAATATTCCTTTACGTGCTAAGGGGTATCTAGAGAGTGGGATAGGTTTAATAACTACCCTAACCCTAACGCGTACCCTAACCCTAACCCCTACCCTAAACCTAACACGTACCCTAATCCTAACCCGTACCCTAAACCGAGCCCTAACCCTAACACTAACCCTAACCCTAACCGTAACCCATACCCTACGCCGTACCCGAACCCCTCCCCAAACCCGTACCCTAAGCCGTACCCTAACCCTAACCCTAACCCTAACTCTAACCCTAAGCTACCCTTGACTACTTCTGCCTCCAATAGATTTCCTAAGCACTAGTGTTTTAAGGAACAGGTTAAAAAGAGAATCCTAATGTGATTTCTTGATAATGTGTGTGTTCCTTATCTTATCCTAGTGTCTAAACTCTTCTCCATGGCTGGACCCCCAAATAATATTCCTTGACGTGCTAAGGGGTATCTAGAGAGTGGGATAGGTTTAATAACTACCCTAACCCTAACGCATACCCTAACCCTAACCCCTACCCTAACCCTAATACGTACCCTAATCCTAACCCGTACCCTAAAACGAGCCCTAACCCTAACACTAACCCTAACCCTAACCCTAACCCATACCCTACACCGTACACGGACCCCTCCCCGAACCCGTACCCTAAGCCGTACCCTAACCCTAACCCTAAGCCTAACCCTAACCCTAGGCTACCCTTGACTGCTTCTGCCTCCAATAGATTTCCTAAGCACTAGTGTTTTAAGGAACAGCTTAAAAAGAGAATCCTAATGTGATTTCTGTATAATGGGTGTGTTCCTTATCTTATCCTAGTGTCTAAACTCTTCTCCATGGCTGGACCCCCAAATAATATTCCTTTACGTGCTAAGGGGTATCTAGAGAGTGGGATAGGTTTAATAACTACCCTAACCCTAACGCGTATCCTAACCCTAACCCCTACCCTAAACCTAACACGTACCCTAATCCTAACCCGTACCCTAAACCGAGCCCTAACCCTAACACTAACCCTAACCCTAACCCTAACCCATACCCTACACCATACACGGATCCCTCCCCGAACCCGTACCCTAAGCCGTACCCTAACCCTAACCCTAAGCCTAACCCTAACCCTAGGCTACCCTTGACTGCTTCTGCCTCCAATAGATTTCCTAAGCACTAGTGTTTTAAGGAACAGCTTAAAAAGAGAATCCTAATGTGATTTCTTTATAATGGGTGTGTTCCTTATCTTATCCTAGTGTCTAAACTCTTCTCCATGGCTGGACCCCCAAATAATATTCCTTTACGTGCTAAGGGGTATCTAGAGAGTGGGATAGGTTTCATAACTACCCTAACCCTAACGCGTATCCTAACCCTAACGCGTATCCTAACCCTAACCCCTACCCTAAACCTAACACCTACCCTAATCCTAACCCGTACCCTAAACCGAGCCCTAACCCTAACACTAACCCTAACCCTAACCCATACCCTACACCGTACACGGACCCCTCACCGAACCCGTACCCTAACCCTAACCCTAAGCCTAACCCTAACCCTAGGCTACCCTTGACTGCTTCTGCCTCCAATAGATTTCCTAAGCACTAGTGTTTTAAGGAACAGCTTAAAAAGAGAATCCTAATGTGATTTCTTTATAATGGGTGTGTTCCTTATCTTATCCTAGTGTCTAAACTCTTCTCCATGGCTGGACCCCCAAATAATATTCCTTTACGTGCTAAGGGGTATCTAGAGAATGGGATAGGTTTAATAACAACCCTAACCCTAACGCGTATCCTAACCCTAACCCCTACCCTAACCCTAACATGTACCCTAATCCTAACCCGTACCCTAAACCGAGCCCTAACCCTAACACTAACCCTAACCCTAACCCTAACCCATACCCTACACCGTACACGGACCCCTCCCCGAACCCGTACCCTAAGCCGTACCCTAACCCTAACCCTAAGCCTAACCCTAACCCTAGGCTACCCTTGACTGCTTCTGCCTCCAATAGATTTCCTAAGCACTAGTGTTTTAAGGAACAGCTTAAAAAGAGAATCCTAATGTGATTTCTGTATAATGGGTGTGTTCCTTATCTTATCCTAGTGTCTAAATTCTTCTCCATGGCTGGACCCCCAAATAATATTCCTTTACGTGCTAAGGGGTATCTAGAGAGTGGGATAGGTTTAATAACAACCCTAACCCTAACGCGTATCCTAACCCTAACCCCTACACTAACCCTAACATGTACCCTAATCCTAACCCGTACCCTAAACCGAGCCCTAACCCTAACACTAACCCTAACCCTAACCCTAACCCATACCCTACACCGTACACGGACCCCTCACCGAACCCGTACCCTAAGCCGTACCCTAACCCTAACCCTAAGCCTAACCCTAACCCTAGGCTACCCTTGACTGCTTCTGCCTCCAATAGATTTCCTAAGCACTAGTGTTTTAAGGAACAGCTTAAAAAGAGAATCCTAATGTGATTTCTGTATAATGGGTGTGTTCCTTATCTTATCCTAGTGTCTAAACTCTTCTCCATGGCTGGACCCCCAAATAATATTCCTTTACGTGCTAAGGGGTATCTAGAGAGTGGGATAGGTTTAATAACTACCCTAACCCTAACGCGTATCCTAACCCTAACCCCTACCCTAAACCTAACACGTACCCTAATCCTAACCCGTACCCTAAACCGAGCCCTAACCCTAACACTAACCCTAACCCTAACCCTAACCCATACCCTACACCATACACGGATCCCTCCCCGAACCCGTACCCTAAGCCGTACCCTAACCCTAACCCTAAGCCTAACCCTAACCCTAGGCTACCCTTGACTGCTTCTGCCTCCAATAGATTTCCTAAGCACTAGTGTTTTAAGGAACAGCTTAAAAAGAGAATCCTAATGTGATTTCTTTATAATGGGTGTGTTCCTTATCTTATCCTAGTGTCTAAACTCTTCTCCATGGCTGGACCCCCAAATAATATTCCTTTACGTGCTAAGGGGTATCTAGAGAGTGGGATAGGTTTAATAACTACCCTAACCCTAACGCGTACCCTAACCCTAACCCCTACCCTAAACCCAACACGTACCCTAATCCTAACCCGTACCCTAAAATGAGCCCTAACCCTAACACTAACCCTAACCCTAACCCTAACCCATACCCTACACCGTACACGGACCCCTCCCCGAACCCGTACCCTAAGCCGTACCCTAACCCTAACCCTAAGCCTAACCCTAACCCTAGGCTACCCTTGACTGCTTCTGCCTCCAATAGATTTCCTAAGCACTAGTGTTTTAAGGAACAGCTTAAAAAGAGAATCCTAATGTGTTTTCTTTATAATGGGTGTGTTCCTTATCTTATCCTAGTGTCTAAACTCTTCTCCATGGCTGGACCCCCAAATAATATTCCTTTACGTGCTAAGGGGTATCTAGAGAATGGGATAGGTTTAATAACAACCCTAACCCTAACGCGTATCCTAACCCTAACCCCTACCCTAACCCTAACATGTACCCTAATCCTAACCCGTACCCTAAACCGAGCCCTAACCCTAACACTAACCCTAACCCTAACCCTAACCCATACCCTACACCGTACACGGACCCCTCACCGAACCCGTACCCTAAGCCGTACCCTAACCCTAACCCTAAGCCTAACCCTAACCCTAGGCTACCCTTGACTGCTTCTGCCTCCAATAGATTTCCTAAGCACTAGTGTTTTAAGGAACAGCTTAAAAAGAGAATCCTAATGTGATTTCTTTATAATGGGTGTGTTCCTTATCTTATCCTAGTGTCTAAACTCTTCTCCATGGCTGGACCCCCAAATAATATTCCTTTACGTGCTAAGGGGTATCTAGAGAGTGGGATAGGTTTAATAACTACCCTAACCCTAACGCGTACCCTAACCCTAACCCCTACCCTAAACCTAACACGTACCCTAATCCTAACCCGTACCCTAAAATGAGCCCTAACCCTAACACTAACCCTAACCCTAACCCTAACCCATACCCTACACCGTACACGGACCCCTCCCCGAACCCGTACCCTAAGCCGTACCCTAACCCTAACCCTAAGCCTAACCCTAACCCTAGGCTACCCTTGACTGCTTCTGCCTCCAATAGATTTCCTAAGCACTAGTGTTTTAAGGAACAGCTTAAAAAGAGAATCCTAATGTGATTTCTTTATAATGGGTGTGTTCCTTATCTTATCCTAGTGTCTAAACTCTTCTCCATGGCTGGACCCCCAAATAATATTCCTTTACGTGCTAAGGGGAATCTAGAGAATGGGATAGGTTTAATAACAACCCTAACCCTAACGCGTATCTTAACCCTAACCCCTACCCTAACCCTAACATGTACCCTAATCCTAACCCGTACCCTAAACCGAGCCCTAACCCTAACACTAACCCTAACCCTAACCCTAACCCATACCCTACACCGTACACGGACCCCTCCCCGAACCCGTACCCTAAGCCGTACCCTAACCCTAACCCTAAGCCTAACCCTAACCCTAGGCTACCCTTGACTGCTTCTGCCTCCAATAGATTTCCTAAGCACTAGTGTTTTAAGGAACAGCTTAAAAAGAGAATCCTAATGTGATTTCTGTATAATGGGTGTGTTCCTTATCTTATCCTAGTGTCTAAACTCTTCTCCATGGCTGGACCCCCAAATAATATTCCTTTACGTGCTAAGGGGTATCTAGAGAGTGGGATAGGTTTAATAACTACCCTAACCCTAACGCGTACCCTAACCCTAACCCCTACCCTAAACCTAACACGTACTCTAATCCTAACCCGTACCCTAAAATGAGCCCTAACCCTAACACTAACCCTAACCCTAACCCTAACCCATACCCTACACCGTACAAGGACCCCTCCCCGAACCTGTACCCTAAGCCGTACCCTAACCCTAACCCTAAGCCTAACTCTAACCCTAGGCTACCCTTGACTGCTTCTGCCTCCAATAGATTTCCTAAGCACTAGTGTTTTAAGGAACAGCTTAAAAAGAGAATCCTAATGTGATTTCTTTATAATGGGTGTGTTCCTTATCTTATCCTAGTGTCTAAATTCTTCTCCATGGCTGGACCCCCAAATAATATTTCTTTACGTGCTAAGGGGTATCTAGAGAGTGGGATAGGTTTAATAACTACCCTAACCCTAACGCGTACCCTAACCCTAACCCCTACCCTAAACCTAACACGTACTCTAATCCTAACCCGTACCCTAAACCGAGCCCTAACCCTAACACTAACCCTAACACTAACCCTAACCCATACCCTACACCGTACACGGACCCCTCCCCGAACCCGTACCCTAAGCCGTACCCTAACCCTAACCCTAAGCCTAACCCTAACCCTAGGCTACCCTTGACTGCTTCTGCCTCCAATAGATTTCCTAAGCACTAGTGTTTTAAGGAACAGCTTAAAAAGAGAATCCTAATGTGATTTCTTTATAATGGGTGTGTTCCTTATCTTATCCTAGTGTCTAAACTCTTCTCCATGGCTGGACCCCCAAATAATATTCCTTTACGTGCTAAGGGGTATCTAGAGAGTGGGATAGGTTTAATAACTACCCTAACCCTAACGCGTACCCTAACCCTAACCCCTACCCTAAACCTAACACGTACCCTAATCCTAACCCGTACCCTAAAATGAGCCCTAACCCTAACACTAACCCTAACCCTAACCCTAACCCATACCCTACACCGTACACGGACCCCTCCCCGAACCCGTACCCTAAGCCGTACCCTAACCCTAACCCTAAGCCTAACCCTAACCCTAGGCTACCCTTGACTGCTTCTGCCTCCAATAGATTTCCTAAGCACTAGTGTTTTAAGGAACAGCTTAAAAAGAGAATCCTAATGTGATTTCTTTATAATGGGTGTGTTCCTTATCTTATCCTAGTGTCTAAACTCTTCTCCATGGCTGGACCCCCAAATAATATTCCTTTACGTGCTAAGGGGAATCTAGAGAATGGGATAGGTTTAATAACAACCCTAACCCTAACGCGTATCTTAACCCTAACCCCTACCCTAACCCTAACATGTACCCTAATCCTAACCCGTACCCTAAACCGAGCCCTAACCCTAACACTAACCCTAACCCTAACCCTAACCCATACCCTACACCGTACACGGACCCCTCCCCGAACCCGTACCCTAAGCCGTACCCTAACCCTAACCCTAAGCCTAACCCTAACCCTAGGCTACCCTTGACTGCTTCTGCCTCCAATAGATTTCCTAAGCACTAGTGTTTTAAGGAACAGCTTAAAAAGAGAATCCTAATGTGATTTCTGTATAATGGGTGTGTTCCTTATCTTATCCTAGTGTCTAAACTCTTCTCCATGGCTGGACCCCCAAATAATATTCCTTTACGTGCTAAGGGGTATCTAGAGAGTGGGATAGGTTTAATAACTACCCTAACCCTAACGCGTACCCTAACCCTAACCCCTACCCTAAACCTAACACGTACCCTAATCCTAACCCGTACCCTAAAATGAGCCCTAACCCTAACACTAACCCTAACCCTAACCCTAACCCATACCCTACACCGTACACGGACCCCTCCCCGAACCCGTACCCTAAGCCGTACCCTAACCCTAACCCTAAGCCTAACCCTAACCCTAGGCTACCCTTGACTGCTTCTGCCTCCAATAGATTTCCTAAGCACTAGTGTTTTAAGGAACAGCTTAAAAAGAGAATCCTAAAGTGTTTTCTTTATAATGGGTGTGTTCCTTATCTTATCCTAGTGTCTAAACTCTTCTCCATGGCTGGACCCCCAAATAATATTCCTTTACGTGCTAAGGGGTATCTAGAGAATGGGATAGGTTTAATAACAACCCTAACCCTAACGCGTATCCTAACCCTAACCCCTACCCTAACCCTAACATGTACCCTAATCCTAACCCGTACCCTAAACCGAGCCCTAACCCTAACACTAACCCTAACCCTAACCCTAACCCATACCCTACACCGTACACGGACCCCTCACCGAACCCGTACCCTAAGCCGTACCCTAACCCTAACCCTAAGCCTAACCCTAACCCTAGGCTACCATTGACTGCTTCTGCCTCCAATAGATTTCCTAAGCACTAGTGTTTTAAGGAACAGCTTAAAAAGAGAATCCTAATGTGATTTCTGTATAATGGGTGTGTTCCTTATCTTATCCTAGTGTCTAAACTCTTCTCCATGGCTGGACCCCCAAATAATATTCCTTTACGTGCTAAGGGGTATCTAGAGAGTGGGGTAGGTTTAATAACTACCCTAACCCTAACGCGTACCCTAACCCTAACCCCTACCCTAAACCTAACACGTACTCTAATCCTAACCCGTACCCTAAAATGAGCCCTAACCCTAACACTAACCCTAACCCTAACCCTAACCCATACCCTACACCGTACAAGGACCCCTCCCCGAACCCGTAACCTAAGCCGTACCCTAACCCTAACCCTAAGCCTAACTCTAACCCTAGGCTACCCTTGACTGCTTCTGCCTCCAATAGATTTCCTAAGCACTAGTGTTTTAAGGAACAGCTTAAAAAGAGAATCCTAATGTGATTTCTTTATAATGGGTGTGTTCCTTATCTTATCCTAGTGTCTAAATTCTTCTCCATGGCTGGACCCCCACATAATATTCCTTTACGTGCTAAGGGGTATCTAGAGAGTGGGATAGGTTTAATAACTACCCTAACCCTAACGCGTACCCTAACCCTAACCCCTACCCTAAACCTAACACGTACCCTAATCCTAACCCGTACCCTAAACCGAGCCCTAACCCTAACACTAACCCTAACCCTAACCGTAACCCATACCCTACGCCGTACCCGAACCCCTCCCCAAACCCGTACCCTAAGCCGTACCCTAACCCTAACCCTAACCCTAACTCTAACCCTAAGCTACCCTTGACTACTTCTGCCTCCAATAGATTTCCTAAGCACTAGTGTTTTAAGGAACAGGTTAAAAAGAGAATCCTAATGTGATTTCTTGATAATGTGTGTGTTCCTTATCTTATCCTAGTGTCTAAACTCTTCTCCATGGCTGGACCCCCAAATAATATTCCTTGACGTGCTAAGGGGTATCTAGAGAGTGGGATAGGTTTAATAACTACCCTAACCCTAACGCATACCCTAACCCTAACCCCTACCCTAACCCTAATACGTACCCTAATCCTAACCCGTACCCTAAAACGAGCCCTAACCCTAACACTAACCCTAACCCTAACCCTAACCCATACCCTACACCGTACACGGACCCCTCCCCGAACCCGTACCCTAAGCCGTACCCTAACCCTAACCCTAAGCCTAACCCTAACCCTAGGCTACCCTTGACTGCTTCTGCCTCCAATAGATTTCCTAAGCACTAGTGTTTTAAGGAACAGCTTAAAAAGAGAATCCTAATGTGATTTCTGTATAATGGGTGTGTTCCTTATCTTATCCTAGTGTCTAAACTCTTCTCCATGGCTGGACCCCCAAATAATATTCCTTTACGTGCTAAGGGGTATCTAGAGAGTGGGATAGGTTTAATAACTACCCTAACCCTAACGCGTATCCTAACCCTAACCCCTACCCTAAACCTAACACGTACCCTAATCCTAACCCGTACCCTAAACCGAGCCCTAACCCTAACACTAACCCTAACCCTAACCCTAACCCATACCCTACACCATACACGGATCCCTCCCCGAACCCGTACCCTAAGCCGTACCCTAACCCTAACCCTAAGCCTAACCCTAACCCTAGGCTACCCTTGACTGCTTCTGCCTCCAATAGATTTCCTAAGCACTAGTGTTTTAAGGAACAGCTTAAAAAGAGAATCCTAATGTGATTTCTTTATAATGGGTGTGTTCCTTATCTTATCCTAGTGTCTAAACTCTTCTCCATGGCTGGACCCCCAAATAATATTCCTTTACGTGCTAAGGGGTATCTAGAGAGTGGGATAGGTTTCATAACTACCCTAACCCTAACGCGTATCCTAACCCTAACGCGTATCCTAACCCTAACCCCTACCCTAAACCTAACACCTACCCTAATCCTAACCCGTACCCTAAACCGAGCCCTAACCCTAACACTAACCCTAACCCTAACCCATACCCTACACCGTACACGGACCCCTCACCGAACCCGTACCCTAACCCTAACCCTAAGCCTAACCCTAACCCTAGGCTACCCTTGACTGCTTCTGCCTCCAATAGATTTCCTAAGCACTAGTGTTTTAAGGAACAGCTTAAAAAGAGAATCCTAATGTGATTTCTTTATAATGGGTGTGTTCCTTATCTTATCCTAGTGTCTAAACTCTTCTCCATGGCTGGACCCCCAAATAATATTCCTTTACGTGCTAAGGGGTATCTAGAGAGTGGGATAGGTTTAATAACAACCCTAACCCTAACGCGTACCCTAACCCTAACCCCTACGCTAACCCTAACATGTACCCTAATCCTAACCCGTACCCTAAACCGAGCCCTAACCCTAACACTAACCCTAACCCTAACCCTAACCCATACCCTACACCGTACACGGACCCCTCCCCGAACCCGTACCCTAAGCCGTACCCTAACCCTAACCCTAAGCCTAACCCTAACCCTAGGCTACCCTTGATTGCTTCTGCCTCCGATAGATTTCCTAAGCACTAGTGTTTTAAGGAACAGCTTAAAAAGAGAATCCTAATGTGATTTCTGTATAATGGGTGTGTTCCTTATCTTATCCTAGTGTCTAAACTCTTCTCCATGGCTGGACCCCCAAATAATATTCCTTTACGTGCTAAGGGGTATCTAGAGAGTGGGATAGGTTTAATAACTACCCTAACCCTAACGCGTATCCTAACCCTAACCCCTACCCTAACCCTAACATGTACCCTAATCCTAACCCGTACCCTAAACCGAGCCCTAACCCTAACACTAACCCTAACCCTAACCCTAACCCATACCCTACACCGTACACGGACCCCTCCCCGAACCCGTACCCTAAGCCGTACCCTAACCCTAACCCTAAGCCTAACCCTAACCCTAGGCTACCCTTGACTGCTTCTGCCTCCAATAGATTTCCTAAGCACTAGTGTTTTAAGGAACAGCTTAAAAAGAGAATCCTAATGTGATTTCTTTATAATGGGTGTGTTCCTTATCTTATCCTAGTGTCTAAACTCTTCTCCATGGCTGGACCCCCAAATAATATTCCTTTACGTGCTAAGGGGTATCTAGAGAGTGGGATAGGTTTAATAACTACCCTAAACCTAACGCGTACCCTAACCCTAACCCCTACCCTAAACCTAACACGTACCCTAATCCTAACCCGTACCCTAAAATGAGCCCTAACCCTAACACTAACCCTAACCCTAACCCTAACCCATACCCTACACCGTACACGGACCCCTCCCCGAACCCGTACCCTAAGCCGTACCCTAACCCTAACCCTAAGCCTAACCCTAACCCTAGGCTACCCTTGACTGCTTCTGCCTCCAATAGATTTCCTAAGCACTAGTGTTTTAAGGAACAGCTTAAAAAGAGAATCCTAATGTGTTTTCTTTATAATGGGTGTGTTCCTTATCTTATCCTAGTGTCTAAACTCTTCTCCATGGCTGGACCCCCAAATAATATTCCTTTACGTGCTAAGGGGTATCTAGAGAATGGGATAGGTTTAATAACAACCCTAACCCTAACGCGTATCCTAACCCTAACCCCTACCCTAACCCTAAAATGTACCCTAATCCTAACCCGTACCCTAAACCGAGCCCTAACCCTAACACTAACCCTAACCCTAACCCTAACCCATACCCTACACCGTACACAGACCCCTCCCCGAACCCGTACCCTAAGCCGTACCCTAACCCTAACCCTAAGCCTAACCCTAACCCTAGGCTACCCTTGACTGCTTCTGCCTCCAATAGATTTCCTAAGCACTAGTGTTTTAAGGAACAGCTTAAAAAGAGAATCCTAATGTGATTTCTGTATAATGGGTGTGTTCCTTATCTTATCCTAGTGTCTAAACTCTTCTCCATGGCTGGACCCCCAAATAATATTCCTTTACGTGCTAAGGGGTATCTAGAGAGTGGGATAGGTTTAATAACTACCCTAACCCTAACGCGTACCCTAACCCTAACCCCTACCCTAAACCTAACACGTACTCTAATCCTAACCCGTACCCTAAAATGAGCCCTAACCCTAACACTAACCCTAACCCTAACCCTAACCCATACCCTACACCGTACACGGACCCCTCCCCGAACCCGTACCCTAAGCCGTACCCTAACCCTAACCCTAAGCCTAACCCTAACCCTAGGCTACCCTTGACTGCTTCTGCCTCCAATAGATTTCCTAAGCACTAGTGTTTTAAGGAACAGCTTAAAAAGAGAATCCTAATGTGATTTCTGTATAATGGGTGTGTTCCTTATCTTTTCCTAGTGTCTAAACTCTTCTCCATGGCTGGACCCCCAAATAATATTCCTTTACGTGCTAAGGGGTATCTAGAGAGTGGGATAGGTTTAATAACTACCCTAACCCTAACGCGTATCCTAACCCTAACCCCTACCCTAAACCTAACACGTACCCTAATCCTAACCCGTACCCTAAACCGAGCCCTAACCCTAACACTAACCCTAACCCTAACCCTAACCCATACCCTACACCGTACACGGACCCCTCCCCGAACCCGTACCCTAAGCCTTACCCTAACCCTAACCATAAGCCTAACCCTAACCCTAGGCTACCCTTGACTGCTTCTGCTTCCAATAGATTTCCTAAGCACTAGTGTTTTAAGGAACAGCTTAAAAAGAGAATCCTAATGTGATTTCTTTATAATGGGTGTGATCCTTATCTTATCCTAGTGTCTAAACTCTTCTCCATGGCTGGACCCCCAAATAATATTCCTTTACGTGCTAAGGGGTATCTAGAGAGTGGGATAGGTTTAATAACTACCCTAACCCTAACGCGTACCCTAACCCTAACCCCTACCCTAAACCTAACACGTACCCTAATCCTAACCCGTACCCTAAACCGAGCCCTAACCCTAACACTAACCCTAACCCTAACCGTAACCCATACCCTACGCCGTACCCGAACCCCTCCCCAAACCCGTACCCTAAGCCGTACCCTAACCCTAACCCTAACCCTAACTCTAACCCTAAGCTACCCTTGACTGCTTCTGCCTCCAATAGATTTCCTAAGCACTAGTGTTTTAAGGAACAGGTTAAAAAGAGAATCCTAATGTGATTTCTTGATAATGTGTGTGTTCCTTATCTTATCCTAGTGTCTAAACTCTTCTCCATGGCTGGACCCCCAAATAATATTCCTTGACGTGCTAAGGGGTATCTAGAGAGTGGGATAGGTTTAATAACTACCCTAACCCTAACGCATACCCTAACCCTAACCCCTACCCTAACCCTAATACGTACCCTAATCCTAACCCGTACCCTAAAACGAGCCCTAACCCTAACACTAACCCTAACCCTAACCCTAACCCATACCCTACACCGTACACGGACCCCTCCCCGAACCCGTACCCTAAGCCGTACCCTAACCCTAACCCTAAGCCTAACCCTAACCCTAGGCTACCCTTGACTGCTTCTGCCTCCAATAGATTTCCTAAGCACTAGTGTTTTAAGGAACAGCTTAAAAAGAGAATCCTAATGTGATTTCTGTATAATGGGTGTGTTCCTTATCTTATCCTAGTGTCTAAACTCTTCTCCATGGCTGGACCCCCAAATAATATTCCTTTACGTGCTAAGGGGTATCTAGAGAGTGGGATAGGTTTAATAACTACCCTAACCCTAACGCGTATCCTAACCCTAACCCCTACCCTAAACCTAACACGTACCCTAATCCTAACCCGTACCCTAAACCGAGCCCTAACCCTAACACTAACCCTAACCCTAACCCTAACCCATACCCTACACCATACACGGATCCCTCCCCGAACCCGTACCCTAAGCCGTACCCTAACCCTAACCCTAAGCCTAACCCTAACCCTAGGCTACCCTTGACTGCTTCTGCCTCCAATAGATTTCCTAAGCACTAGTGTTTTAAGGAACAGCTTAAAAAGAGAATCCTAATGTGATTTCTTTATAATGGGTGTGTTCCTTATCTTATCCTAGTGTCTAAACTCTTCTCCATGGCTGGACCCCCAAATAATATTCCTTTACGTGCTAAGGGGTATCTAGAGAGTGGGATAGGTTTCATAACTACCCTAACCCTAACGCGTATCCTAACCCTAACGCGTATCCTAACCCTAACCCCTACCCTAAACCTAACACCTACCCTAATCCTAACCCGTACCCTAAACCGAGCCCTAACCCTAACACTAACCCTAACCCTAACCCATACCCTACACCGTACACGGACCCCTCACCGAACCCGTACCCTAACCCTAACCCTAAGCCTAACCCTAACCCTAGGCTACCCTTGACTGCTTCTGCCTCCAATAGATTTCCTAAGCACTAGTGTTTTAAGGAACAGCTTAAAAAGAGAATCCTAATGTGATTTCTTTATAATGGGTGTGTTCCTTATCTTATCCTAGTGTCTAAACTCTTCTCCATGGCTGGACCCCCAAATAATATTCCTTTACGTGCTAAGGGGTATCTAGAGAGTGGGATAGGTTTAATAACAACCCTAACCCTAACGCGTACCCTAACCCTAACCCCTACGCTAACCCTAACATGTACCCTAATCCTAACCCGTACCCTAAACCGAGCCCTAACCCTAACACTAACCCTAACCCTAACCCTAACCCATACCCTACACCGTACACGGACCCCTCCCCGAACCCGTACCCTAAGCCGTACCCTAACCCTAACCCTAAGCCTAACCCTAACCCTAGGCTACCCTTGATTGCTTCTGCCTCCGATAGATTTCCTAAGCACTAGTGTTTTAAGGAACAGCTTAAAAAGAGAATCCTAATGTGATTTCTGTATAATGGGTGTGTTCCTTATCTTATCCTAGTGTCTAAACTCTTCTCCATGGCTGGACCCCCAAATAATATTCCTTTACGTGCTAAGGGGTATCTAGAGAGTGGGATAGGTTTAATAACTACCCTAACCCTAACGCGTATCCTAACCCTAACCCCTACCCTAACCCTAACATGTACCCTAATCCTAACCCGTACCCTAAACCGAGCCCTAACCCTAACACTAACCCTAACCCTAACCCTAACCCATACCCTACGCCGTACCCGAACCCCTCCCCAAACCCGTACCCTAAGCCGTACCCTAACCCTAACCCTAACCCTAACTCTAACCCTAAGCTACCCTTGACTACTTCTGCTTCCAATAGATTTCCTAAGCACTAGTGTTTTAAGGAACAGCTTAAAAAGAGAATCCTAATGTGATTTCTTGATAATGTGTGTGTTCCTTAGCTTATCCTAGTGTCTAAACTCTTCTCCATGGCTGGACCCCCAAATAATATTCCTTGACGTGCTAAGGGGTATCTAGAGAGTGGGATAGGTTTAATAACTACCCTAACCCTAACGCATACCCTAACCCTAACCCCTACCCTAACCCTAACACGTACCCTAATCCTAACCCGTACCCTAAAACGAGCCCTAACCCTAACACTAACCCTAACCCTAACCCTAACCCATACCCTACACCGTACACGGACCCCTCACCGAACCCGTACCCTAAGCCGTACCCTAACCCTAACCCTAAGCCTAACCCTAACCCTAGGCTACCCTTGACTGCTTCTGCCTCCAATAGATTTCCTAAGCACTAGTGTTTTAAGGAACAGCTTAAAAAGAGAATCCTAATGTGATTTCTTTATAATGGGTGTGTTCCTTATCTTATCCTAGTGTCTAAACTCTTCTCCATGGCTGGACCCCCAAATAATATTCCTTTACGTGCTAAGGGGTATCTAGAGAATGGGATAGGTTTAATAACAACCCTAACCCTAACGCGTATCCTAACCCTAATCCCTACCCTAACCCTAACATGTACCCTAATCCTAACCCGTACCCTAAACCGAGCCCTAACCCTAACACTAACCCTAACCCTAACCCTAACCCATACCCTACACCGTACACGGACCCCTCCCCGAACCCGTACCCTAAGCCGTACCCTAACCCTAACCCTAAGCCTAACCCTAACCCTAGGCTACCCTTGACTGCTTCTGCCTCCAATAGATTTCCTAAGCACTAGTGTTTTAAGGAACAGCTTAAAAAGAGAATCCTAATGTGATTTCTGTATAATGGGTGTGTTCCTTATCTTATCCTAGTGTCTAAACTCTTCTCCATGGCTGGACCCCCAAATAATATTCCTTTACGTGCTAAGGGGTATCTAGAGAGTGGGATAGGTTTAATAACTACCCTAACCCTAACGCGTATCCTAACCCTAACCCCTACCCTAAACCTAACACGTACCCTAATCCTAACCCGTACCCTAAACCGAGCCCTAACCCTAACACTAACCCTAACCCTAACCCTAACCCATACCCTACACCATACACGGATCCCTCCCCGAACCCGTACCCTAAGCCGTACCCTAACCCTAACCCTAAGCCTAACCCTAACCCTAGGCTACCCTTGACTGCTTCTGCCTCCAATAGATTTCCTAAGCACTAGTGTTTTAAGGAACAGCTTAAAAAGAGAATCCTAATGTGATTTCTTTATAATGGGTGTGTTCCTTATCTTATCCTAGTGTCTAAACTCTTCTCCATGGCTGGACCCCCAAATAATATTCCTTTACGTGCTAAGGGGTATCTAGAGAGTGGGATAGGTTTAATAACTACCCTAACCCTAACGCGTACCCTAACCCTAACCCCTACCCTAAACCTAACACGTACCCTAATCCTAACCCGTACCCTAAAATGAGCCCTAACCCTAACACTAACCCTAACCCTAACCCTAACCCATACCCTAAACCGTACACGGACCCCTCCCCGAACCCGTACCCTAAGCCGTACCCTAACCCTAACCCTAAGCCTAACCCTAACCCTAGGCTACCCTTGACTGCTTCTGCCTCCAATAGATTTCCTAAGCACTAGTGTTTTAAGGAACAGCTTAAAAAGAGAATCCTAATGTGTTTTCTTTATAATGGGTGTGTTCCTTAGCTTATCCTAGTGTCTAAACTCTTCTCCATGGCTGGACCCCCAAATAATATTCCTTTACGTGCTAAGGGGTATCTAGAGAATGGGATAGGTTTAATAACAACCCTAACCCTAACGCGTATCCTAACCCTAACCCCTACCCTAACCCTAACATGTACCCTAATCCTAACCCGTACCCTAAACCGAGCCCTAACCCTAACACTAACCCTAACCCTAACCCTAACCCATACCCTACACCGTACACGGACCCCTCCCCGAACCCGTACCCTAAGCCGTACCCTAACCCTAACCCTAAGCCTAACCCTAACCCTAGGCTACCCTTGACTGCTTCTGCCTCCAATAGATTTCCTAAGCACTAGTGTTTTAAGGAACAGCTTAAAAAGAGAATCCTAATGTGATTTCTGTATAATGGGTGTGTTCCTTATCTTATCCTAGTGTCTAAACTCTTCTCCATGGCTGGACCCCCAAATAATATTCCTTTACGTGCTAAGGGGTATCTAGAGAGTGGGATAGGTTTAATAACTACCCTAACCCTAACGCGTATCCTAACCCTAACCCCTACCCTAAACCTAACACGTACCCTAATCCTAACCCGTACCCTAAACCGAGCCCTAACCCTAACACTAACCCTAACCCTAACCCTAACCCATACCCTACACCATACACGGATCCCTCCCCGAACCCGTACCCTAAGCCGTACCCTAACCCTATCCCTAAGCCTAACCCTAACCCTAGGCTACCCTTGACTGCTTCTGCCTCCAATAGATTTCCTAAGCACTAGTGTTTTAAGGAACAGCTTAAAAAGAGAATCCTAATGTGATTTCTTTATAATGGGTGTGTTCCTTATCTTATCCTAGTGTCTAAACTCTTCTCCATGGCTGGACCCCCAAATAATATTCCTTTACGTGCTAAGGGGTATCTAGAGAGTGGGATAGGTTTAATAACTACCCTAACCCTAACGCGTACCCTAACCCTAACCCCTACCCTAAACCTAACACGTACCCTAATCCTAACCCGTACCCTAAAATGAGCCCTAACCCTAACACTAACCCTAACCCTAACCCTAACCCATACCCTACACCGTACACGGACCCCTCCCCGAACCCGTACCCTAAGCCGTACCCTAACCCTAACCCTAAGCCTAACCCTAACCCTAGGCTACCCTTGACTGCTTCTGCCTCCAATAGATTTCCTAAGCACTAGTGTTTTAAGGAACAGCTTAAAAAGAGAATCCTAAAGTGTTTTCTTTATAATGGGTGTGTTCCTTATCTTATCCTAGTGTCTAAACTCTTCTCCATGGCTGGACCCCCAAATAATATTCCTTTACGTGCTAAGGGGTATCTAGAGAATGGGATAGGTTTAATAACAACCCTAACCCTAACGCGTATCCTAACCCTAACCCCTACCCTAACCCTAACATGTACCCTAATCCTAACCCGTACCCTAAACCGAGCCCTAACCCTAACACTAACCCTAACCCTAACCCTAACCCATACCCTACACCGTACACGGACCCCTCCCCGAACCCGTACCCTAAGCCGTACCCTAACCCTAACCCTAAGCCTAACCCTAACCCTAGGCTACCCTTGACTGCTTCTGCCTCCAATAGATTTCCTAAGCACTAGTGTTTTAAGGAACAGCTTAAAAAGAGAATCCTAATGTGATTTCTGTATAATGGGTGTGTTCCTTATCTTATCCTAGTGTCTAAATTCTTCTCCATGGCTGGACCCCCAAATAATATTCCTTTACGTGCTAAGGGGTATCTAGAGAGTGGGATAGGTTTAATAACAACCCTAACCCTAACGCGTATCCTAACCCTAACCCCTACACTAACCCTAACATGTACCCTAATCCTAACCCGTACCCTAAACCGAGCCCTAACCCTAACACTAACCCTAACCCTAACCCTAACCCATACCCTACACCGTACACGGACCCCTCACCGAACCCGTACCCTAAGCCGTACCCTAACCCTAACCCTAAGCCTAACCCTAACCCTAGGCTACCCTTGACTGCTTCTGCCTCCAATAGATTTCCTAAGCACTAGTGTTTTAAGGAACAGCTTAAAAAGAGAATCCTAATGTGATTTCTGTATAATGGGTGTGTTCCTTATCTTATCCTAGTGTCTAAACTCTTCTCCATGGCTGGACCCCCAAATAATATTCCTTTACGTGCTAAGGGGTATCTAGAGAGTGGGATAGGTTTAATAACTACCCTAACCCTAACGCGTATCCTAACCCTAACCCCTACCCTAAACCTAACACGTACCCTAATCCTAACCCGTACCCTAAACCGAGCCCTAACCCTAACACTAACCCTAACCCTAACCCTAACCCATACCCTACACCATACACGGATCCCTCCCCGAACCCGTACCCTAAGCCGTACCCTAACCCTAACCCTAAGCCTAACCCTAACCCTAGGCTACCCTTGACTGCTTCTGCCTCCAATAGATTTCCTAAGCACTAGTGTTTTAAGGAACAGCTTAAAAAGAGAATCCTAATGTGATTTCTTTATAATGGGTGTGTTCCTTATCTTATCCTAGTGTCTAAACTCTTCTCCATGGCTGGACCCCCAAATAATATTCCTTTACGTGCTAAGGGGTATCTAGAGAGTGGGATAGGTTTAATAACTACCCTAACCCTAACGCGTACCCTAACCCTAACCCCTACCCTAAACCCAACACGTACCCTAATCCTAACCCGTACCCTAAAATGAGCCCTAACCCTAACACTAACCCTAACCCTAACCCTAACCCATACCCTACACCGTACACGGACCCCTCCCCGAACCCGTACCCTAAGCCGTACCCTAACCCTAACCCTAAGCCTAACCCTAACCCTAGGCTACCCTTGACTGCTTCTGCCTCCAATAGATTTCCTAAGCACTAGTGTTTTAAGGAACAGCTTAAAAAGAGAATCCTAATGTGTTTTCTTTATAATGGGTGTGTTCCTTATCTTATCCTAGTGTCTAAACTCTTCTCCATGGCTGGACCCCCAAATAATATTCCTTTACGTGCTAAGGGGTATCTAGAGAATGGGATAGGTTTAATAACAACCCTAACCCTAACGCGTATCCTAACCCTAACCCCTACCCTAACCCTAACATGTACCCTAATCCTAACCCGTACCCTAAACCGAGCCCTAACCCTAACACTAACCCTAACCCTAACCCTAACCCATACCCTACACCGTACACGGACCCCTCACCGAACCCGTACCCTAAGCCGTACCCTAACCCTAACCCTAAGCCTAACCCTAACCCTAGGCTACCCTTGACTGCTTCTGCCTCCAATAGATTTCCTAAGCACTAGTGTTTTAAGGAACAGCTTAAAAAGAGAATCCTAATGTGATTTCTTTATAATGGGTGTGTTCCTTATCTTATCCTAGTGTCTAAACTCTTCTCCATGGCTGGACCCCCAAATAATATTCCTTTACGTGCTAAGGGGTATCTAGAGAGTGGGATAGGTTTAATAACTACCCTAACCCTAACGCGTACCCTAACCCTAACCCCTACCCTAAACCTAACACGTACCCTAATCCTAACCCGTACCCTAAAATGAGCCCTAACCCTAACACTAACCCTAACCCTAACCCTAACCCATACCCTACACCGTACACGGACCCCTCCCCGAACCCGTACCCTAAGCCGTACCCTAACCCTAACCCTAAGCCTAACCCTAACCCTAGGCTACCCTTGACTGCTTCTGCCTCCAATAGATTTCCTAAGCACTAGTGTTTTAAGGAACAGCTTAAAAAGAGAATCCTAATGTGATTTCTTTATAATGGGTGTGTTCCTTATCTTATCCTAGTGTCTAAACTCTTCTCCATGGCTGGACCCCCAAATAATATTCCTTTACGTGCTAAGGGGAATCTAGAGAATGGGATAGGTTTAATAACAACCCTAACCCTAACGCGTATCTTAACCCTAACCCCTACCCTAACCCTAACATGTACCCTAATCCTAACCCGTACCCTAAACCGAGCCCTAACCCTAACACTAACCCTAACCCTAACCCTAACCCATACCCTACACCGTACACGGACCCCTCCCCGAACCCGTACCCTAAGCCGTACCCTAACCCTAACCCTAAGCCTAACCCTAACCCTAGGCTACCCTTGACTGCTTCTGCCTCCAATAGATTTCCTAAGCACTAGTGTTTTAAGGAACAGCTTAAAAAGAGAATCCTAATGTGATTTCTGTATAATGGGTGTGTTCCTTATCTTATCCTAGTGTCTAAACTCTTCTCCATGGCTGGACCCCCAAATAATATTCCTTTACGTGCTAAGGGGTATCTAGAGAGTGGGATAGGTTTAATAACTACCCTAACCCTAACGCGTACCCTAACCCTAACCCCTACCCTAAACCTAACACGTACTCTAATCCTAACCCGTACCCTAAAATGAGCCCTAACCCTAACACTAACCCTAACCCTAACCCTAACCCATACCCTACACCGTACAAGGACCCCTCCCCGAACCTGTACCCTAAGCCGTACCCTAATCCTAACCCTAAGCCTAACTCTAACCCTAGGCTACCCTTGACTGCTTCTGCCTCCAATAGATTTCCTAAGCACTAGTGTTTTAAGGAACAGCTTAAAAAGAGAATCCTAATGTGATTTCTTTATAATGGGTGTGTTCCTTATCTTATCCTAGTGTCTAAATTCTTCTCCATGGCTGGACCCCCAAATAATATTTCTTTACGTGCTAAGGGGTATCTAGAGAGTGGGATAGGTTTAATAACTACCCTAACCCTAACGCGTACCCTAACCCTAACCCCTACCCTAAACCTAACACGTACTCTAATCCTAACCCGTACCCTAAACCGAGCCCTAACCCTAACACTAACCCTAACACTAACCCTAACCCATACCCTACACCGTACACGGACCCCTCCCCGAACCCGTACCCTAAGCCGTACCCTAACCCTAACCCTAAGCCTAACCCTAACCCTAGGCTACCCTTGACTGCTTCTGCCTCCAATAGATTTCCTAAGCACTAGTGTTTTAAGGAACAGCTTAAAAGGAGAATCCTAATGTGATTTCTGTATAATGGGTGTGTTCCTTATCTTATCCTAGTGTCTAAACTCTTCTCCATGGCTGGACCCCCAAATAATATTCCTTTACGTGCTAAGGGGTATCTAGAGAGTGGGATAGGTTTAATAACTACCCTAACCCTAACGCGTATCCTAACCCTAACCCCTACCCTAAACCTAACACGTACCCTAATCCTAACCCGTACCCTAAAATGAGCCCTAACCCTAACACTAACCCTAACCCTAACCCTAACCCATACCCTACACCATACACGGATCCCTCCCCGAACCTGTACCCTAAGCCGTACCCTAACCCTAGGCTACCCTTGACTGCTTCTGCTTCCAATAGATTTCCTAAGCACTAGTGTTTTAAGGAACAGCTTAAAAAGAGAATCCTAATGTGATTTCTTTATAATGGGTGTGTTCCTTATCTTATCCTAGTGTCTAAATTCTTCTCCATGGCTGGACCCCCAAATAATATTCCTTTACGTGCTAAGGGGTATCTAGAGAGTGGGATAGGTTTAATAACTACCCTAACCCTAACGCGTACCCTAACCCTAACCCCTACCCTAAACCTAACACGTACTCTAATCCTAACCCGTACCCTAAAATGAGCCCTAACCCTAACCCTAACCCTAACCCATACCCTACACTGTACATGGACCCCTCCCCGAACCCGTACCCTAAGCCGTACCCTATCCCTAACCATAAGCCTAACCCTAACACTAGGCTACCCTTGACTGCTTCTGCCTCCAATAGATTTCCTAAGCACTAGTGTTTTAAGGAACAGCTTAAAAAGAGAATCCTAATGTGATTTCTTTATAATGGGTGTGTTCCTTATCTTATCCTAGTGTCTAAACTCTTCTCCATGGCTGGACCCCCAAATAATATTCCTTTACGTGCTAAGGGGTATCTAGAGAGTGGGATAGGTTTAATAACTACCCTAACCCTAACGCATACCCTAACCCTAACCCCTACCCTAACCCTAACACGTACCCTAATCCTAACCCGTACCCTAAACCGAGCCCTAACCCTAACACTAACCCTAACCCTAACCCTAACCCATACCCTACACCGTACACGGACCCCTCCCCGAACCCGTACCCTAAGCCGTACCCTAACACTAACCCTAAGCCTAACCCTAACCCTAGGCTACCCTTGACTGCTTCTGCCTCCAATAGATTTCCTAAGCACTAGTGTTTTAAGGAACAGCTTAAAAAGAGAATCCTAATGTGATTTCTTTATAATGGGTGTGTTCCTTATCTTATCCTAGTGTCTAAACTCTTCTCCATGGCTGGACCCCCAAATAATATTCCTTTACGTGCTAAGGGGTATCTAGAGAGTGGGATAGGTTTAATAACTACCCTAACCCTAACGCGTACCCTAACCCTAACCCCTACCCTAAACCTAACACGTACCCTAATCCTAACCCGTACCATAAAATGAGCCCTAACCCTAACACTAACCCTAACCCTAACCCTAACCCATACCCTACACCGTACACGGACCCCTCCCCGAACCCGTACCCTTAGCCGTACCCTAACCCTAACCCTAAGCCTAACCCTAACCCTAGGCTACCCTTGACTGCTTCTGCCTCCAATAGATTTCCTAAGCACTAGTGTTTTAAGGAACAGCTTAAAAAGAGAATCCTAATGTGATTTCTGTATAATGGGTGTGTTCCTTATCTTATCCTAGTGTCTAAACTCTTCTCCATGGCTGGACCCCCAAATAATATTCCTTTACGTGCTAAGGGGTATCTAGAGAGTGGGATAGGTTTAATAACTACCCTAACCCTAACGCGTATCCTAACCCTAACCCCTACCCTAAACCTAACACGTACCCTAATCCTAACCCGTACCCTAAACCGAGCCCTAACCCTAACACTAACCCTAACCCTAACCCTAACCCATACCCTACACCATACACGGATCCCTCCCCGAACCCGTACCCTAAGCCGTACCCTAACTCTTACCCTAAGCCTAACCCTAACCCTAGGCTACCCTTGACTGCTTCTGCCTCCAATAGATTTCCTAAGCACTAGTGTTTTAAGGAACAGCTTAAAAAGAGAATCCTAATGTGATTTCTTTATAATGGGTGTGTTCCTTATCTTATCCTAGTGTCTAAATTCTTCTCCATGGCTGGACCCCCAAATAATATTTCTTTACGTGCTAAGGGGTATCTAGAGAGTGGGATAGGTTTAATAACTACCCTAACCCTAACGCGTACCCTAACCCTAACCCCTACCCTAAACCTAACACGTACTCTAATCCTAACCCGTACCCTAAACCGAGCCCTAACCCTAACACTAACCCTAACCCTAACCCTAACCCATACCCTACACCGTACACGGACCCCTCACCGAACCCGTACCCTAAGCCGTACCCTAACCCTAACCCTAAGCCTAACCCTAACCCTAGGCTACCCTTGACTGCTTCTGCCTCCAATAGATTTCCTAAGCACTAGTGTTTTAAGGAACAGCTTAAAAAGAGAATCCTAATGTGATTTCTTTATAATGGGTGTGTTCCTTATCTTATCCTAGTGTCTAAACTCTTCTCCATGGCTGGACCCCCAAATAATATTCCTTTACGTGCTAAGGGGTATCTAGAGAGTGGGATAGGTTTAATAACAACCCTAACCCTAACGCGTATCCTAATCCTAACCCCTACCCTAACCCTAACATGTACCCTAATCCTAACCCGTACCCTAAACCGAGCCCTAACCCTAACACTAACCCTAACACTAACCGTAACCCATACCCTACACCGTACACGGACCCCTCCCCGAACCCGTACCCTAAGCCGTACCCTAACCCTAACCCTAAGCCTAACCCTAACCCTAGGCTACCCTTGACTGCTTCTGCCTCCAATAGATTTCCTAAGCACTAGTGTTTTAAGGAACAGCTTAAAAAGAGAATCCTAATGTGATTTCTTTATAATGGGTGTGTTCCTTATCTTATCCTAGTGTCTAAATTCTTCTCCATGGCTGGACCCCCAAATAATATTCCTTTACGTGCTAAGGGGTATCTAGAGAGTGGGATAGGTTTAATAACTACCCTAACCCTAACGCGTACCCTAACCCTAACCCCTACCCTAAACCTAACACGTACTCTAATCCTAACCCGTACCCTAAAATGAGCCCTAACCCTAACCCTAACCCTAACCCATACCCTACACTGTACATGGACCCCTCCCCGAACCCGTACCCTAAGCCGTACCCTATCCCTAACCATAAGCCTAACCCTAACCCTAGGCTACCCTTGACTGCTTCTGCCTCCAATAGATTTCCTAAGCACTAGTGTTTTAAGGAACAGCTTAAAAAGAGAATCCTAATGTGATTTCTTTATAATGGGTGTGTTCCTTATCTTATCCTAGTGTCTAAACTCTTCTCCATGGCTGGACCCCCAAATAATATTCCTTTACGTGCTAAGGGGTATCTAGAGAGTGGGATAGGTTTAATAACAACCCTAACCCTAACGCGTATCCTAATCCTAACCCCTACCCTAACCCTAACATGTACCCTAATCCTAAACCGTACCCTAAACCGAGCCCTAACCCTAACACTAACCCTAACACTAACCCTAACCCATACCCTACACCGTACACGGACCCCTCCCCGAACCCGTACCCTAAGCCGTACCCTAACCCTAACCCTAAGCCTAACCCTAACCCTAGGCTACCCTTGACTGCTTCTGCCTCCAATAGATTTCCTAAGCACTAGTGTTTTAAGGAACAGCTTAAAAAGAGAATCCTAATGTGATTTCTGTATAATGGGTGTGTTCCTTATCTTATCCTAGTGTCTAAACTCTTCTCCATGGCTGGACCCCCAAATAATATTCCTTTACGTGCTAAGGGGTATCTAGAGAGTGGGATAGGTTTAATAACTACCCTAACCCTAACGCGTATCCTAACCCTAACCCCTACCCTAAACCTAACACGTACCCTAATCCTAACCCGTACTCTAAACCGAGCCCTAACCCTAACACTAACCCTAACCCTAACCCTAACCCATACCCTACACCATACACGGATCCCTCCCCGAACCCGTACCCTAAGCCATACCCTAACCCTTACCCTAAGCCTAACCCTAACCCTAGGCTACCCTTGACTGCTTCTGCTTCCAATAGATTTCCTAAGCACTAGTGTTTTAAGGAACAGCTTAAAAAGAGAATCCTAATGTGATTTCTTTATAATGGGTGTGTTCCTTATCTTATCCTAGTGTCTAAATTCTTCTCCATGGCTGGACCCCCAAATAATATTCCTTTACGTGCTAAGGGGTATCTAGAGAGTGGGATAGGTTTAATAACTACCCTAACCCTAACGCGTACCCTAACCCTAACCCCTACCCTAAACCTAACACGTACTCTAATCCTAACCCGTACCCTAAAATGAGCCCTAACCCTAACCCTAACCCTAACCCATACCCTACACTGTACATGGACCCCTCCCCGAACCCGTACCCTAAGCCGTACCCTATCCCTAACCATAAGCCTAACCCTAACCCTAGGCTACCCTTGACTGCTTCTGCCTCCAATAGATTTCCTAAGCACTAGTGTTTTAAGGAACAGCTTAAAAAGAGAATCCTAATGTGATTTCTTTATAATGGGTGTGTTCCTTATCTTATCCTAGTGTCTAAACTCTTCTCCATGGCTGGACCCCCAAATAATATTCCTTTACGTGCTAAGGGGTATCTAGAGAGTGGGATAGGTTTAATAACTACCCTAACCCTAACGCGTACCCTAACCCTAACCCCTACCCTAAACCTAACACGTACCCTAATCCTAACCCGTACCCTAAAATGAGCCCTAACCCTAACACTAACCCTAACCCTAACCCTAACCCATACCCTACACCGTACACGGACCCCTCCCCGAACCCGTACCCTAAGCCATACCCTAACCCTAACCCTAAGCCTAACCCTAACCCTAGGCTACCCTTGACTGCTTCTGCCTCCAATAGATTTCCTAAGCACTAGTGTTTTAAGGAACAGCTTAAAAAGAGAATCCTAATGTGATTTCTTTATAATGGGTGTGTTCCTTATCTTATCCTAGTGTCTAAACTCTTCTCCATGGCTGGACCCCCAAATAATATTACTTTACGTGCTAAGGGGTATCTAGAGAATGGGATAGGTTTAATAACAACCCTAACCCTAACGCGTATCCTAACCCTAACCCCTACCCTAACCCTAACACGTACCCTAATCCTAACCCGTACCCTAAACCGAGCCCTAACCCTAACACTAACCCTAACCCTAACCCTAACCCATACCCTACACCGTACACGGACCCCTCCCCGAACCCGTACCCTAAGCCGTACCCTAACCCTAACCCTAAGCCTAACCCTTACCCTAGGCTACCCTTGACTGCTTCTGCCTCCAATAGATTTCCTAAGCACTAGTGTTTTAAGGAACAGCTTAAAAAGAGAATCCTAATGTGATTTCTGTATAATGGGTGTGTTCCTTATCTTATCCTAGTGTCTAAACTCTTCTCCATGGCTGGACCCCCAAATAATATTCCTTTACGTGCTAAGGGGTATCTAGAGAGTGGGATAGGTTTAATAACTACCCTAACCCTAACGCGTACCCTAACCCTAACCCCTACCCTAAACCTAACACGTACTCTAATCCTAACCCGTACCCTAAAATGAGCCCTAACCCTAACACTAACCCTAACCCTAACCCTAACCCATACCCTACACCGTACAAGGACCCCTCCCCGAACCCGTACCCTAAGCCGTACCCTAACCCTAACCCTAAGCCTAACCCTAACCCTAGGCTACCCTTGACTGCTTCTGCCTCCAATAGATTTCCTAAGCACTAGTGTTTTAAGGAACAGCTTAAAAAGAGAATCCTAATGTGATTTCTTTATAATGCGCGTGTTCCTTATCTTATCCTAGTGTCTAAACTCTTCTCCATGGCTGGACCTCCAAATAATATTCCTTTACGTGCTAAGGGGTATCTAGAGAGTGGGATAGGTTTAATAACTACCCTAACCCTAATGCGTACCCTAACCCTAACCCCAACCCTAACCCTAATACGTACCCTAATCCTAACCCGTACCCTAAACCGAGCCCTAACCCTAACACAAACCCTAACCCTAACACTAACCCATACCCTACACCGTACACGGACCCCTCACCGAACCCGTACCCTAAGCCGTACCCTAACCCTAACCCTAAGCCTAACCCTAACCCTAGGCTACCCTTGACTGCTTCTGCCTCCAATAGATTTCCTAAGCACTAGTGTTTTAAGGAACAGCTTAAAAAGAGAATCCTAACGTGATTTCTGTATAATGGGTGTGTTCCTTATCTTATCCTAGTGTCTAAACTCTTCTCCATGGCTGGACCCGCAAATAACATTCCTTTGCGTGCTAAGGGGTATCTAGAGAGTGGGATAGTTTTAATAACTACCCTAACCTTAACGCGTATCCTAACCCTAACCCCTACCCTAAACCTAACACGTACCCTAATCCTAACCCTTAACCAACACCGAGCCCTAACCCTAACCCTAACACTGACCCTAACCCTAACCCATACCCTACGCCGTACCCGAACTCCTCACCGAACCCGTACCCTAAGCCGTACACTAACCCTAACCCTAACCGTAACCCTAACCTTAAGCTACCCTTGACTGCTTCTGCCGCCAATAGATTTCCTAAGCACTAGTGTTTTAAGGAACAGATTAAAAAGAGAATCCTAATGTGATTTCTTGATAATGGGTGTGTTCCTTATCTTATCCTAGTGTCTAAACTCTTCTCCATGGCTGGACCCCCAAATAATATTTCTTGACGTGCTAAGGGGTATCTAGAGAGTGGGATAGGTATAATAACTACCCTAACCCTAATGCGTACCCTAACCCTAACCCCTACCCTAACCCTAACAGGTACCCTAATCCTAACCCGTACCCTAAACCGAGCCCTAACCCTAACACTAACCCTAACCCTAACCGTAACCCATACCCTACGCCGTACCCGAACCCCTCCCCAAACCCGTAACCTAAGCCGTACCCTAACCCTAACCCTAACCCTAACTCTAACCCTAAGCTACCCTTGACTACTTCTGCCTCCAATAGATTTCCTAAGCACTAGTGTTTTAAGGAACAGCTTAAAAAGAGAATCCTAATGTGATTTCTTTATAATGGGTGTGTTCCTTATCTCATCCTAGTGTCTAAATTCTTCTCCATGGCTGGACCCCCAAATAATATTCCTTTACGTGCTAAGGGGTATCTAGAGAGTGGGATAGGTTTAATAACTACCCTAACCCTAACGCGTACCCTAACCCTAACCCCTACCGTAAACCTAACAAGTACTCTAATCCTAACCCATACCCTAAAATGAGCCCTAACCCTAACACTAACCCTAACCCTAACCCTAACCCATACCCTACACCGTACACGGACCCCTCCCCGAACCCGTACCCTAACCCTAACCCTAAGCCTAACCCTAACCCTAGGCTACCCTTGACTGCTTCTGCCTCCAATAGATTTCCTAAGCACTAGTGTTTTAAGGAACAGCTTAAAAAGAGAATCCTAATGTGTTTTCTTTATAATGGGTGTGTTCCTTATCTTATCCTAGTGTCTAAACTCTTCTCCATGGCTGGACCCCCAAATAATATTCCTTTACGTGCTAAGGGGTATCTAGAGAATGGGATAGGTTTAATAACAACCCTAACCCTAACGCGTATCCTAACCCTAACCCCTACCCTAACCCTAACATGTACCCTAATCCTAACCCGTACCCTAAACCGAGCCCTAACCCTAACACTAACCCTAACCCTAACCCTAACCCATACCCTACACCGTACACAGACCCCTCCCCGAACCCGTACCCTAAGCCGTACCCTAACCCTAACCCTAAGCCTAACCCTAACCCTAGGCTACCCTTGACTGCTTCTGCCTCCAATAGATTTCCTAAGCACTAGTGTTTTAAGGAACAGCTTAAAAAGAGAATCCTAATGTGATTTCTGTATAATGGGTGTGTTCCTTATCTTATCCTAGTGTCTAAACTCTTCTCCATGGCTGGACCCCCAAATAATATTCCTTTACGTGCTAAGGGGTATCTAGAGAGTGGGATAGGTTTAATAACTACCCTAACCCTAACGCGTACCCTAACCCTAACCCCTACCCTAAACCTAACACGTACTCTAATCCTAACCCGTAACCTAAAATGAGCCCTAACCCTAACACTAACCCTAACCCTAACCCATACCCTACACCGTACACGGACCCCTCCCCGAACCCGTACCCTAAGCCGTACCCTAACCCTAACCCTAAGCCTAACCCTAACCCTAGGCTACCCTTGACTGCTTCTGCCTCCAATAGATTTCCTAAGCACTAGTGTTTTAAGGAACAGCTTAAAAAGAGAATCCTAATGTGATTTCTGTATAATGGGTGTGTTCCTTATCTTATCCTAGTGTCTAAACTCTTCTCCATGGCTGGACCCCCAAATAACATTCCTTTACGTGCTAAGGGGTATCTAGAGAGTGGGATAGGTTTAATAACTACCCTAACCCTAACGCGTATCCTAACCCTAACCCCTACCCTAAACCTAACACGTACCCTAATCCTAACCCGTACCCTAAACCGAGCCCTAACCCTAACACTAACCCTAACCCTAACCCTAACCCATACCCTACACCATACACGGATCCCTCCCCGAACCCGTACCCTAAGCCGTACCCTAACCCTAACCCTAAGCCTAACCCTAACCCTAGGCTACCCTTGACTGCTTCTGCCTCCAATAGATTTCCTAAGCACTAGTGTTTTAAGGAACAGCTTAAAAAGAGAATCCTAATGTGATTTCTTTATAATGGGTGTGTTCCTTATCTTATCCTAGTGTCTAAACTCTTCTCCATGGCTGGACCCCCAAATAATATTCCTTTACGTGCTAAGGGGTATCTAGAGAGTGGGATAGGTTTAATAACTACCCTAACCCTAACGCGTACCCTAACCCTAACCCCTACCCTAAACCTAACACGTACCCTAATCCTAACCCGTACCCTAAAATGAGCCCTAACCCTAACACTAACCCTAACCCTAACCCTAACCCATACCGTACACCGTACACGGACCCCTCCCCGAACCCGTACCCTAAGCCGTACCCTAACCCTAACCCTAAGCCTAACCCTAACCCTAGGCTACCCTTGACTGCTTCTGCCTCCAATAGATTTCCTAAGGACTAGTGTTTTAAGGAACAGCTTAAAAAGAGAATCCTAATGTGATTTCTTTATAATTCGTGTGTTCCTTATCTTATCCTAGTGTCTAAACTCTTCTCCATGGCTGGACCCCCAAATAATATTCCTTTACGTGCTAAGGGGTATCTAGAGAATGGGATAGGTTTAATAACAACCCTAACCCTAACGCGTATCCTAACCCTAACCCCTACCCTAACCCTAACATGTACCCTAATCCTAACCCGTACCCTAAACCGAGCCCTAACCCTAACACTAACCCTAACCCTAACCCTAACCCATACCCTACACCGTACACGGACCCCTCCCCGAACCCGTACCCTAAGCCGTACCCTAACCCTAACCCTAAGCCTAACCCTAACCCTAGGCTACCCTTGAATGCTTCTGCCTCCAATAGATTTCCTAAGCACTAGTGTTTTAAGGAACAGCTTAAAAAGAGAATCCTAATGTGATTTCTTTATAATGGGTGTGTTCCTTATCTTATCCTAGTGTCTAAACTCTTCTCCATGGCTGGACCCCCAAATAATATTCCTTTACGTGCTAAGGGGTATCTAGAAAGTGGGATAGGTTTAATAACTACCCTAACCCTAACGCGTACCCTAACCCTAACTCCTACCCTAAACCTAACACGTACTCTAATCCTAACCCATACCCTAAAATGAGCCCTAACCCTAACACTAACCCTAACCCTAACCCTAACCCATACCCTACACCGTACAAGGACCCCTCCCCGAACCCGTACCCGAAGCCGTACCCTAACCCTAACCCTAAGCCTAACCCTAACCCTAGGCTACCCTTGACTGCTTCTGCCTCCATTAGATTTCCTAAGCACTAGTGTTTTAAGGAACAACTTAAAAAGAGAATCCTAATGTGATTTCTTTATAATGGGTGTGTTCCTTATCTTATCCTAGTGTCTAAATTCTTCTCCATGGCTGGACCCCCAAATAATATTCCTTTACGTGCTAAGGGGTATCTAGAGAGTGGGATAGGTTTAATAACTACCCTAACCCTAACGCGTACCCTAACCCTAACCCCTACGCTAAACCTAACACGTACTCTAATCCTAACCCGTACCCTAAACCGAGCCCTAACCCTAACACTAACCCTAACCCTAACCCTAACCCATACCCTACACCGTACACGGACCCCTCACCGAACCCGTACCCTAAGCCGTACCGTAACCCTAACCCTAAGCCTAACCCTAACCCTAGGCTACCCTTGACTGCTTCTGCCTCCAATAGATTTCCTAAGCACTAGTGTTTTAAGGAACAGCTTAAAAAGAGAATCCTAATGTGATTTCTTTATAATGGGTGTGTTCCTTATCTTATCCTAGTGTCTAAACTCTTCTCCATGGCTGGACCCCCAAAGAATATTCCTTTACGTGCTAAGGGGTATCTAGAGAGTGGGATAGGTTTAATAACAACCCTAACCCTAACGCGTATCCTAACCCTAACCCCTACCCTAACCCTAACATGTACCCTAATCCTAACCCGTACCCTAAACCGAGCCCTAACCCTAACACTAACCCTAACCCTAACCCTAACCCATACCCTACACCGTACACGGACCCTCCCCGAACCCGTACCCTAAGCCGTACCCTAAACCTAACCCTAACCCTAACCCTAACCCTAGGCTACCCTTGACTGCTTCTGCCTCCAATAGATTTCCTAAGCACTAGTGTTTTAAGGAACAGCTTAAAAAGAGAATCCTAATGTGATTTCTGTATAATGGGTGTGTTCCTTATCTTATCCTAGTGTCTAAACTCTTCTCCATGGCTGGACCCCCAAATAATATTCCTGTACGTGCTAAGGGGTATCTAGAGAGTGGGATAGGTTTAATAACTACCCTAACCCTAACGCGTATCCTAACCCTAACCCCTACCCTAAACCTAACACGTACCCTAATCCTAACCCGTACCCTAAACCGAGCCCTAACCCTAACACTAACCCTAACCCTAACCCTAACCCATACCCTACACCATACACGGATCCCTCCCCGAACCCGTACCCTACGCCGTACCCTAACCCTAACCCTAAGCCTAACCCTAACCCTAGGCTACCCTTGACTGCTTCTGCTTCCAATAGATTTCCTAAGCACTAGTGTTTTAAGGAACAGCTTAAAAAAAGAATCCTAATGTGACTTCTTTATAATGGGTGTGTTCCTTATCTTATCCTAGTGTCTAAATTCTTCTCCATGGCTGGACCCCCAAATAATATTCCTTTACGTGCTAAGGGGTATCTAGAGAGTGGGATAGGTTTAATAACTACCCGACCCCTAACGCGTACCCTAACCCTAACCCCTACCCTAAACCTAACACGTACTCTAATCCTAACCCGTACCCTAAACCGAGCCCTAACCTTAACACTAACCCTAACCCATACCCTACACCGTACACGGACCCCTCCCCGAACCCGTAGCCTAAGCCGTACCCTAACCCTAACCCTAAGCCTAACCCTAACCCTAGGCTACCCTTGACTGCTTCTGCCTCCAATAGATTTCCTAAGCACTAGTGTTTTAAGGAACAGCTTAAAAAGAGAATCCTAATGTGATTTCTGTATAATGGGTGTGTTCCTTATCTTATCCTAGTGTCTAAATTCTTCTCCATGGCTGGACCCCCAAATAATATTCCTTTACGTGCTAAGGGGTATCTAGAGAGTGGGATAGGTTTAATAACTACCCTAACCCTAACGCGTACCCTAACCCTAACCCCTACGCTAAACCTAACACGTACTCTAATCCTAACCCGTACCCTAAACCGAGCCCTAACCCTAACACTAACCCTAACCCTAACCCTAACCCATACCCTACACCGTACACGGACCCCTCACCGAACCCGTACCCTAAGCCGTACCGTAACCCTAACCCTAAGCCTAACCCTAACCCTAGGCTACCCTTGACTGCTTCTGCCTCCAATAGATTTCCTAAGCACTAGTGTTTTAAGGAACAGCTTAAAAAGAGAATCCTAATGTGATTTCTTTATAATGGGTGTGTTCCTTATCTTATCCTAGTGTCTAAACTCTTCTCCATGGCTGGACCCCCAAAGAATATTCCTTTACGTGCTAAGGGGTATCTAGAGAGTGGGATAGGTTTAATAACAACCCTAACCCTAATGCGTATCCTAACCCTAACCCCTACCCTAACCCTAACATGTACCCTAATCCTAACCCGTACCCTAAACCGAGCCCTAACCCTAACACTAACCCTAACCCTAACCCTAACCCATACCCTACACCGTACACGGACCCTCCCCGAACCCGTACCCTAAGCCGTACCCTAACCCTAACCCTAACCCTAACCCTAACCCTAGGCTACCCTTGACTGCTTCTGCCTCCAATAGATTTCCTAAGCACTAGTGTTTTAAGGAACAGCTTAAAAAGAGAATCCTAATGTGATTTCTGTATAATGGGTGTGTTCCTTATCTTATCCTAGTGTCTAAACTCTTCTCCATGGCTGGACCCCCAAATAATATTCCTGTACGTGCTAAGGGGTATCTAGAGAGTGGGATAGGTTTAATAACTACCCTAACCCTAACGCGTATCCTAACCCTAACCCCTACCCTAAACCTAACACGTACCCTAATCCTAACCCGTACCCTAAGCCGAGCCCTAACCCTAACACTAACCCTAACCCTAACCCTAACCCATACCCTACACCATACACGGATCCCTCCCCGAACCCGTACCCTACGCCGTACCCTAACCCTAACCCTAAGCCTAACCCTAACCCTAGGCTACCCTTGACTGCTTCTGCTTCCAATAGATTTCCTAAGCACTAGTGTTTTAAGGAACAGCTTAAAAAAAGAATCCTAATGTGACTTCTTTATAATGGGTGTGTTCCTTATCTTATCCTAGTGTCTAAATTCTTCTCCATGGCTGCACCCCCAAATAATATTCCTTTACGTGCTAAGGGGTATCTAGAGAGTGGGATAGGTTTAATAACTACCCGACCCCTAACGCGTACCATAACCCTAACCCCTACCCTAAACCTAACACGTACTCTAATCCTAACCCGTACCCTAAACCGAGCCCTAACCCTAACCCTAACCCTAACCCATACCCTACACCGTACACGGACCCCTCCCCGAACCCGTAGCCTAAGCCGTACCCTAACCCTAACCCTAAGCCTAACTCTAACCCTAGGCTACCCTTGACTGCTTCTGCCTCCAATAGATTTCCTAAGCACTAGTGTTTTAAGGAACAGCTTAAAAAGAGAATCCTAATGTGATTTCTGTATAATGGGTGTGTTCCTTATCTTATCCTAGTGTCTAAATTCTTCTCCATGGCTGGACCCCCAAATAATATTCCTTTACGTGCTAAGGGGTATCTAGAGAGTGGGATAGGTTTAATAACTACCCTAACCCTAACGCGTACCCTAACCCTAACCCCTACCCTAAACCTAACACGTACTCTAATCCTAACCCGTACCCTAAACCGAGCCCTAACCCTAACACTAACCCTAACCCTAACCCTAACCCATACCCTACACCGTTCACGGACCCCTCACCGAACCCGTACCCTAAGCCGTACCCTAACCCTAACCCTAAGCCTAACCCTAACCCTAGGCTACCCTTGACTGCTTCTGCCTCCAATAGATTTCCTAAGCACTAGTGTTTTAAGGAACAGCTTAAAAAGAGAATCCTAATGTGATTTCTTTATAATGGGTGTGTTCCTTATCTTATCCTAGTGTCTAAACTCTTCTCCATGGCTGGACCCCCAAATAATATTCCTTTACGTGCTAAGGGGTATCTAGAGAATGGGATAGGTTTAATAACAACCCTAACCCTAACGCGTATCCTAACCCTAACCCCTACCCTAACCCTAACATGTACCCTAATCCTAACCCGTACCCTAAACCGAGCCCTAACCCTAACACTAACCCTAACCCTAACCCTAACCCATACCCTACACCGTACACGGACCCCTCCCCGAACCCGTACCCTAAGCCGTACCCTAACCCTAACCCTAAGCCTAACCCTAACCCTAGGCTACCCTTGACTGCTTCTGCCTCCAATAGATTTCCTAAGCACTAGTGTTTTAAGGAACAGCTTAAAAAGAGAATCCTAATGTGATTTCTTTATAATGGGTGTGTTCCTTATCTTATCCTAGTGTCTAAATTCTTCTCCATGGCTGGACCCCCAAATAATATTTCTTTACGTGCTAAGGGGTATCTAGAGAGTGGGATAGGTTTAATAACTACCCTAACCCTAACGCGTACCCTAACCCTAACCCCTACCCTAAACCTAACACGTACTCTAATCCTAACCCGTACCCTAAACCGAGCCCTAACCCTAACACTAACCCTAACCCTAACCCTAACCCATACCCTACACCGTACACGGACCCCTCACCGAACCCGTACCCTAAGCCGTACCCTAACCCTAACCCTAAGCCTAACCCTAACCCTAGGCTACCCTTGACTGCTTCTGCCTCCAATAGATTTCCTAAGCACTAGTGTTTTAAGGAACAGCTTAAAAAGAGAATCCTAATGTGATTTCTTTATAATGGGTGTGTTCCTTATCTTATCCTAGTGTCTAAACTCTTCTCCATGGCTGGACCCCCAAATAATATTCCTTTACGTGCTAAGGGGTATCTAGAGAGTGGGATAGGTTTAATAACAACCCTAACCCTAACGCGTATCCTAACCCTAACCCCTACCCTAACCCTAACATGTACCCTAATCCTAACCCGTACCCTAAACCGAGCCCTAACCCTAACACTAACCCTAACACTAACCCTAACCCATACCCTACACCGTACACGGACCCCTCCCCGAACCCGTACCCTAAGCCGTACCCTAACCCTAACCCTAAGCCTAACCCTAACCCTAGGCTACCCTTGACTGCTTCTGCCTCCAATAGATTTCCTAAGCACTAGTGTTTTAAGGAACAGCTTAAAAAGAGAATCCTAATGTGATTTCTTTATAATGGGTGTGTTCCTTATCTTATCCTAGTGTCTAAACTCTTCTCCATGGCTGGACCCCCAAATAATATTCCTTTACGTGCTAAGGGGTATCTAGAGAGTGGGATAGGTTTAATAACTACCCTAACCCTAACGCATACCCTAACCCTAACCCCTACCCTAACCCTAACACGTACCCTAATCCTAACCCGTACCCTAAACCGAGCCCTAACCCTAACACTAACCCTAACCCTAACCCTAACCCATACCCTACACCGTACACGGACCCCTCCCCGAACCCGTACCCTAAGCCGTACCCTAACCCTAACCCTAAGCCTAACCCTAACCCTAGGCTACCCTTGACTGCTTCTGCCTCCAATAGATTTCCTAAGCACTAGTGTTTTAAGGAACAGCTTAAAAAGAGAATCCTAATGTGATTTCTTTATAATGGGTGTGTTCCTTATCTTATCCTAGTGTCTAAACTCTTCTCCATGGCTGGACCCCCAAATAATATTCCTTTACGTGCTAAGGGGTATCTAGAGAGTGGGATAGGTTTAATAACTACCCTAACCCTAACGCGTACCCTAACCCTAACCCCTACCCTAAACCTAACACGTACCCTAATCCTAACCCGTACCCTAAAATGAGCCCTAACCCTAACACTAACCCTAACCCTAACCCTAACCCATACCCTACACCGTACACGGACCCCTCCCCGAACCCGTACCCTAAGCCATACCCTAACCCTAACCCTAAGCCTAACCCTAACCCTAGGCTACCCTTGACTGCTTCTGCCTCCAATAGATTTCCTAAGCACTAGTGTTTTAAGGAACAGCTTAAAAAGAGAATCCTAATGTGATTTCTTTATAATGGGTGTGTTCCTTATCTTATCCTAGTGTCTAAACTCTTCTCCATGGCTGGACCCCCAAATAATATTACTTTACGTGCTAAGGGGTATCTAGAGAATGGGATAGGTTTAATAACAACCCTAACCCTAACGCGTATCCTAACCCTAACCCCTACCCTAACCCTAACACGTACCCTAATCCTAACCCGTACCCTAAACCGAGCCCTAACCCTAACACTAACCCTAACCCTAACCCTAACCCATACCCTACACCGTACACGGACCCCTCCCCGAACCCGTACCCTAAGCCGTACCCTAACCCTAACCCTAAGCCTAACCCTTACCCTAGGCTACCCTTGACTGCTTCTGCCTCCAATAGATTTCCTAAGCACTAGTGTTTTAAGGAACAGCTTAAAAAGAGAATCCTAATGTGATTTCTTTATAATGCGCGTGTTCCTTATCTTATCCTAGTGTCTAAACTCTTCTCCATGGCTGGACCTCCAAATAATATTCCTTTACGTGCTAAGGGGTATCTAGAGAGTGGGATAGGTTTAATAACTACCCTAACCCTAATGCGTACCCTAACCCTAACCCCAACCCTAACCCTAATACGTACCCTAATCCTAACCCGTACCCTAAACCGAGCCCTAACCCTAACACAAACCCTAACCCTAACACTAACCCATACCCTACACCGTACACGGACCCCTCACCGAACCCGTACCCTAAGCCGTACCCTAACCCTAACCCTAAGCCTAACCCTAACCCTAGGCTACCCTTGACTGCTTCTGCCTCCAATAGATTTCCTAAGCACTAGTGTTTTAAGGAACAGCTTAAAAAGAGAATCCTAACGTGATTTCTGTATAATGGGTGTGTTCCTTATCTTATCCTAGTGTCTAAACTCTTCTCCATGGCTGGACCCGCAAATAACATTCCTTTGCGTGCTAAGGGGTATCTAGAGAGTGGGATAGTTTTAATAACTACCCTAACCTTAACGCGTATCCTAACCCTAACCCCTACCCTAAACCTAACACGTACCCTAATCCTAACCCGTACCCTAAACCGAGCCCTAACCCTAACACTAACCCTAACCCTAACCCTAACCCATACCCTACACCGTACACGGACCCATCCCCGAACCCGTACCCTAAGCCGTACCCTAACCCTAACCCTAAGCCTAACCCTAACCCTAGGCTACCCTTGACTGCTTCTTCCTCCAATAGATTTCCTAAGCACTAGTGTTTTATGGAACAGCTTAAAAAGAGAATCCTAATGTGATTTCTTTATAATGGGTGTGTTCCTTATCTTATCCTAGTGTCTAAACTCTTCTCCATGGCTGGACCCCCAAATAATATTCCTTTACGTGCTAAGGGGTATCTAGAGAGTGGGATAGGTTTAATAACTACCCTAACCCTAACGCGTACCCTAACCCTAACCCCTACCCTAAACCTAACATGTACTCTAATCCTAACCCGTACCCTAAACCGAGCCCTAACCCTAACACTAACCCTAACCCTAACCCTAACCCATACCCTACCCCGTACACGGACCCCTCCCCGAACCCGTACCCTAAGCCGTACCCTAACCCTAACCCTAAGCCTAACCCTAACCCTAGGCTACCCTTGACTGCTTCTGCCTCCAATAGATTTCCTAAGCACTAGTGTTTTAAGGAACAGCTTAAAAAGAGAATCCTAATGTGATTTCTGTATAATGGGTGTGATCCTTATCTTATCCTAGTGTCTAAACTCTTCTCCATGACTGGACCCCCAAATAATATTCCTTTACGTGCTAAGGGGTATCTAGAGAGTGGGATAGGTTTAATAACTACCCTAACCCTAATGCGTACCCTAAACCTAACCCCTACCCTAAACCTAACACGTACCCTAATCCTAACCCTTAACCAACACCGAGCCCTAACCCTAACCCTAACACTGACCCTAACCCTAACCCATACCCTACGCCGTACCCGAACTCCTCACCGAACCCGTACCCTAAGCCGTACACTAACCCTAACCCTAACCGTAACCCTAACCTTAAGCTACCCTTGACTGCTTCTGCCGCCAATAGATTTCCTAAGCACTAGTGTTTTAAGGAACAGATTAAAAAGAGAATCCTAATGTGATTTCTTGATAATGGGTGTGTTCCTTATCTTATCCTAGTGTCTAAACTCTTCTCCATGGCTGGACCCCCAAATAATATTTCTTGACGTGCTAAGGGGTATCTAGAGAGTGGGATAGGTATAATAACTACCCTAACCCTAATGCGTACCCTAACCCTAACCCCTACCCTAACCCTAACAGGTACCCTAATCCTAACCCGTACCCTAAACCGAGCCCTAACCCTAACACTAACCCTAACCCTAACCGTAACCCATACCCTACGCCGTACCCGAACCCCTCCCCAAACCCGTAACCTAAGCCGTACCCTAACCCTAACCCTAACCCTAACTCTAACCCTAAGCTACCCTTGACTACTTCTGCCTCCAATAGATTTCCTAAGCACTAGTGTTTTAAGGAACAGCTTAAAAAGAGAATCCTAATGTGATTTCTTTATAATGGGTGTGTTCCTTATCTCATCCTAGTGTCTAAATTCTTCTCCATGGCTGGACCCCCAAATAATATTCCTTTACGTGCTAAGGGGTATCTAGAGAGTGGGATAGGTTTAATAACTACCCTAACCCTAACGCGTACCCTAACCCTAACCCCTACCGTAAACCTAACAAGTACTCTAATCCTAACCCATACCCTAAAATGAGCCCTAACCCTAACACTAACCCTAACCCTAACCCTAACCCATACCCTACACCGTACACGGACCCCTCCCCGAACCCGTACCCTAACCCTAACCCTAAGCCTAACCCTAACCCTAGGCTACCCTTGACTGCTTCTGCCTCCAATAGATTTCCTAAGCACTAGTGTTTTAAGGAACAGCTTAAAAAGAGAATCCTAATGTGTTTTCTTTATAATGGGTGTGTTCCTTATCTTATCCTAGTGTCTAAACTCTTCTCCATGGCTGGACCCCCAAATAATATTCCTTTACGTGCTAAGGGGTATCTAGAGAATGGGATAGGTTTAATAACAACCCTAACCCTAACGCGTATCCTAACCCTAACCCCTACCCTAACCCTAACATGTACCCTAATCCTAACCCGTACCCTAAACCGAGCTCTAACCCTAACACTAACCCTAACCCTAACCCTAACCCATACCCTACACCGTACACAGACCCCTCCCCGAACCCGTACCCTAAGCCGTACCCTAACCCTAACCCTAAGCCTAACCCTAACCCTAGGCTACCCTTGACTGCTTCTGCCTCCAATAGATTTCCTAAGCACTAGTGTTTTAAGGAACAGCTTAAAAAGAGAATCCTAATGTGATTTCTGTATAATGGGTGTGTTCCTTATCTTATCCTAGTGTCTAAACTCTTCTCCATGGCTGGACCCCCAAATAATATTCCTTTACGTGCTAAGGGGTATCTAGAGAGTGGGATAGGTTTAATAACTACCCTAACCCTAACGCGTACCCTAACCCTAACCCCTACCCTAAACCTAACACGTACTCTAATCCTAACCCGTAACCTAAAATGAGCCCTAACCCTAACACTAACCCTAACCCTAACCCATACCCTACACCGTACACGGACCCCTCCCCGAACCCGTACCCTAAGCCGTACCCTAACCCTAACCCTAAGCCTAACCCTAACCCTAGGCTACCCTTGACTGCTTCTGCCTCCAATAGATTTCCTAAGCACTAGTGTTTTAAGGAACAGCTTAAAAAGAGAATCCTAATGTGATTTCTGTATAATGGGTGTGTTCCTTATCTTATCCTAGTGTCTAAACTCTTCTCCATGGCTGGACCCCCAAATAACATTCCTTTACGTGCTAAGGGGTATCTAGAGAGTGGGATAGGTTTAATAACTACCCTAACCCTAACGCGTATCCTAACCCTAACCCCTACCCTAAACCTAACACGTACCCTAATCCTAACCCGTACCCTAAACCGAGCCCTAACCCTAACACTAACCCTAACCCTAACCCTAACCCATACCCTACACCATACACGGATCCCTCCCCAAACCCGTACCCTAAGCCGTACCCTAACCCTAACCCTAAGCCTAACCCTAACCCTAGGCTACCCTTGACTGCTTCTGCCTCCAATAGATTTCCTAAGCACTAGTGTTTTAAGGAACAGCTTAAAAAGAGAATCCTAATGTGATTTCTTTATAATGGGTGTGTTCCTTATCTTATCCTAGTGTCTAAACTCTTCTCCATGGCTGGACCCCCAAATAATATTCCTTTACGTGCTAAGGGGTATCTAGAGAGTGGGATAGGTTTAATAACTACCCTAACCCTAACGCGTACCCTAACCCTAACCCCTACCCTAAACCTAACACGTACCCTAATCCTAACCCGTACCCTAAAATGAGCCCTAACCCTAACACTAACCCTAACCCTAACCCTAACCCATACCGTACACCGTACACGGACCCCTCCCCGAACCCGTACCCTAAGCCGTACCCTAACCCTAACCCTAAGCCTAACCCTAACCCTAGGCTACCCTTGACTGCTTCTGCCTCCAATAGATTTCCTAAGGACTAGTGTTTTAAGGAACAGCTTAAAAAGAGAATCCTAATGTGATTTCTTTATAATTCGTGTGTTCCTTATCTTATCCTAGTGTCTAAACTCTTCTCCATGGCTGGACCCCCAAATAATATTCCTTTACGTGCTAAGGGGTATCTAGAGAATGGGATAGGTTTAATAACAACCCTAACCCTAACGCGTATCCTAACCCTAACCCCTACCCTAACCCTAACATGTACCCTAATCCTAACCCGTACCCTAAACCGAGCCCTAACCCTAACACTAACCCTAACCCTAACCCTAACCCATACCCTACACCGTACACGGACCCCTCCCCGAACCCGTACCCTAAGCCGTACCCTAACCCTAACCCTAAGCCTAACCCTAACCCTAGGCTACCCTTGAATGCTTCTGCCTCCAATAGATTTCCTAAGCACTAGTGTTTTAAGGAACAGCTTAAAAAGAGAATCCTAATGTGATTTCTTTATAATGGGTGTGTTCCTTATCTTATCCTAGTGTCTAAACTCTTCTCCATGGCTGGACCCCCAAATAATATTCCTTTACGTGCTAAGGGGTATCTAGAAAGTGGGATAGGTTTAATAACTACCCTAACCCTAACGCGTACCCTAACCCTAACCCCTACCCTAAACCTAACACGTACTCTAATCCTAACCCATACCCTAAAATGAGCCCTAACCCTAACACTAACCCTAACCCTAACCCTAACCCATACCCTACACCGTACAAGGACCCCTCCCCGAACCCGTACCCGAAGCCGTACCCTAACCCTAACCCTAAGCCTAACCCTAACCCTAGGCTACCCTTGACTGCTTCTGCCTCCAATAGATTTCCTAAGCACTAGTGTTTTAAGGAACAACTTAAAAAGAGAATCCTAATGTGATTTCTTTATAATGGGTGTGTTCCTTATCTTATCCTAGTGTCTAAATTCTTCTCCATGGCTGGACCCCCTAATAATATTCCTTTACGTGCTAAGGGGTATCTAGAGAGTGGGATAGGTTTAATAACTACCCTAACCCTAACGCGTACCCTAACCCTAACCCCTACGCTAAACCTAACACGTACTCTAATCCTAACCCGTACCCTAAACCGAGCCCTAACCCTAACACTAACCCTAACCCTAACCCTAACCCATACCCTACACCGTACACGGACCCCTCACCGAACCCGTACCCTAAGCCGTACCGTAACCCTAACCCTAAGCCTAACCCTAACCCTAGGCTACCCTTGACTGCTTCTGCCTCCAATAGATTTCCTAAGCACTAGTGTTTTAAGGAACAGCTTAAAAAGAGAATCCTAATGTGATTTCTTTATAATGGGTGTGTTCCTTATCTTATCCTAGTGTCTAAACTCTTCTCCATGGCTGGACCCCCAAAGAATATTCCTTTACGTGCTAAGGGGTATCTAGAGAGTGGGATAGGTTTAATAACAACCCTAACCCTAACGCGTATCCTAACCCTAACCCCTACCCTAACCCTAACATGTACCCTAATCCTAACCCGTACCCTAAACCGAGCCCTAACCCTAACACTAACCCTAACCCTAACCCTAACCCATACCCTACACCGTACACGGACCCTCCCCGAACCCGTACCCTAAGCCGTACCCTAAACCTAACCCTAACCCTAACCCTAACCCTAGGCTACCCTTGACTGCTTCTGCCTCCAATAGATTTCCTAAGCACTAGTGTTTTAAGGAACAGCTTAAAAAGAGAATCCTAATGTGATTTCTGTATAATGGGTGTGTTCCTTATCTTATCCTAGTGTCTAAACTCTTCTCCATGGCTGGACCCCCAAATAATATTCCTGTACGTGCTAAGGGGTATCTAGAGAGTGGGATAGGTTTAATAACTACCCTAACCCTAACGCGTATCCTAACCCTAACCCCTACCCTAAACCTAACACGTACCCTAATCCTAACCCGTACCCTAAACCGAGCCCTAACCCTAACACTAACCCTAACCCTAACCCTAACCCATACCCTACACCATACACGGATCCCTCCCCGAACCCGTACCCTACGCCGTACCCTAACCCTAACCCTAAGCCTAACCCTAACCCTAGGCTACCCTTGACTGCTTCTGCTTCCAATAGATTTCCTAAGCACTAGTGTTTTAAGGAACAGCTTAAAAAAAGAATCCTAATGTGACTTCTTTATAATGGGTGTGTTCCTTATCTTATCCTAGTGTCTAAATTCTTCTCCATGGCTGGACCCCCAAATAATATTCCTTTACGTGCTAAGGGGTATCTAGAGAGTGGGATAGGTTTAATAACTACCCGACCCCTAACGCGTACCCTAACCCTAACCCCTACCCTAAACCTAACACGTACTCTAATCCTAACCCGTACCCTAAACCGAGCCCTAACCCTAACACTAACCCTAACCCATACCCTACACCGTACACGGACCCCTCCCCGAACCCGTAGCCTAAGCCGTACCCTAACCCTAACCCTAAGCCTAACCCTAACCCTAGGCTACCCTTGACTGCTTCTGCCTCCAATAGATTTCCTAAGCACTAGTGTTTTAAGGAACAGCTTAAAAAGAGAATCCTAATGTGATTTCTGTATAATGGGTGTGTTCCTTATCTTATCCTAGTGTCTAAATTCTTCTCCATGGCTGGACCCCCAAATAATATTCCTTTACGTGCTAAGGGGTATCTAGAGAGTGGGATAGGTTTAATAACTACCCTAACCCTAACGCGTACCCTAACCCTAACCCCTACGCTAAACCTAACACGTACTCTAATCCTAACCCGTACCCTAAACCGAGCCCTAACCCTAACACTAACCCTAACCCTAACCCTAACCCATACCCTACACCGTACACGGACCCCTCACCGAACCCGTACCCTAAGCCGTACCGTAACCCTAACCCTAAGCCTAACCCTAACCCTAGGCTACCCTTGACTGCTTCTGCCTCCAATAGATTTCCTAAGCACTAGTGTTTTAAGGAACAGCTTAAAAAGAGAATCCTAATGTGATTTCTTTATAATGGGTGTGTTCCTTATCTTATCCTAGTGTCTAAACTCTTCTCCATGGCTGGACCCCCAAAGAATATTCCTTTACGTGCTAAGGGGTATCTAGAGAGTGGGATAGGTTTAATAACAACCCTAACCCTAATGCGTATCCTAACCCTAACCCCTACCCTAACCCTAACATGTACCCTAATCCTAACCCGTACCCTAAACCGAGCCCTAACCCTAACACTAACCCTAACCCTAACCCTAACCCATACCCTACACCGTACACGGACCCTCCCCGAACCCGTACCCTAAGCCGTACCCTAACCCTAACCCTAACCCTAACCCTAGGCTACCCTTGACTGCTTCTGCCTCCAATAGATTTCCTAAGCACTAGTGTTTTAAGGAACAGCTTAAAAAGAGAATCCTAATGTGATTTCTGTATAATGGGTGTGTTCCTTATCTTATCCTAGTGTCTAAACTCTTCTCCATGGCTGGACCCCCAAATAATATTCCTGTACGTGCTAAGGGGTATCTAGAGAGTGGGATAGGTTTAATAACTACCCTAACCCTAACGCGTATCCTAACCCTAACCCCTACCCTAAACCTAACACGTACCCTAATCCTAACCCGTACCCTAAGCCGAGCCCTAACCCTAACACTAACCCTAACCCTAACCCTAACCCATACCCTACACCATACACGGATCCCTCCCCGAACCCGTACCCTACGCCGTACCCTAACCCTAACCCTAAGCCTAACCCTAACCCTAGGCTACCCTTGACTGCTTCTGCTTCCAATAGATTTCCTAAGCACTAGTGTTTTAAGGAACAGCTTAAAAAAAGAATCCTAATGTGACTTCTTTATAATGGGTGTGTTCCTTATCTTATCCTAGTGTCTAAATTCTTCTCCATGGCTGCACCCCCAAATAATATTCCTTTACGTGCTAAGGGGTATCTAGAGAGTGGGATAGGTTTAATAACTACCCGACCCCTAACGCGTACCATAACCCTAACCCCTACCCTAAACCTAACACGTACTCTAATCCTAACCCGTACCCTAAACCGAGCCCTAACCCTAACCCTAACCCTAACCCATACCCTACACCGTACACGGACCCCTCCCCGAACCCGTAGCCTAAGCCGTACCCTAACCCTAACCCTAAGCCTAACTCTAACCCTAGGCTACCCTTGACTGCTTCTGCCTCCAATAGATTTCCTAAGCACTAGTGTTTTAAGGAATAGCTTAAAAAGAGAATCCTAATGTGATTTCTGTATAATGGGTGTGTTCCTTATCTTATCCTAGTGTCTAAATTCTTCTCCATGGCTGGACCCCCAAATAATATTCCTTTACGTGCTAAGGGGTATCTAGAGAGTGGGATAGGTTTAATAACTACCCTAACCCTAACGCGTACCCTAACCCTAACCCCTACCCTAAACCTAACACGTACTCTAATCCTAACCCGTACCCTAAACCGAGCCCTAACCCTAACACTAACCCTAACCCTAACCCTAACCCATACCCTACACCGTTCACGGACCCCTCACCGAACCCGTACCCTAAGCCGTACCCTAACCCTAACCCTAAGCCTAACCCTAACCCTAGGCTACCCTTGACTGCTTCTGCCTCCAATAGATTTCCTAAGCACTAGTGTTTTAAGGAACAGCTTAAAAAGAGAATCCTAATGTGATTTCTTTATAATGGGTGTGTTCCTTATCTTATCCTAGTGTCTAAACTCTTCTCCATGGCTGGACCCCCAAATAATATTCCTTTACGTGCTAAGGGGTATCTAGAGAATGGGATAGGTTTAATAACAACCCTAACCCTAACGCGTATCCTAACCCTAACCCCTACCCTAACCCTAACATGTACCCTAATCCTAACCCGTACCCTAAACCGAGCCCTAACCCTAACACTAACCCTAACCCTAACCCTAACCCATACCCTACACCGTACACGGACCCCTCCCCGAACCCGTACCCTAAGCCGTACCCTAACCCTAACCCTAAGCCTAACCCTAACCCTAGGCTACCCTTGACTGCTTCTGCCTCCAATAGATTTCCTAAGCACTAGTGTTTTAAGGAACAGCTTAAAAAGAGAATCCTAATGTGATTTCTTTATAATGGGTGTGTTCCTTATCTTATCCTAGTGTCTAAATTCTTCTCCATGGCTGGACCCCCAAATAATATTTCTTTACGTGCTAAGGGGTATCTAGAGAGTGGGATAGGTTTAATAACTTCCCTAACCCTAACGCGTACCCTAACCCTAACCCCTACCCTAAACCTAACACGTACTCTAATCCTAACCCGTACCCTAAACCGAGCCCTAACCCTAACACTAACCCTAACCCTAACCCTAACCCATACCCTACACCGTACACGGACCCCTCACCGAACCCGTACCCTAAGCCGTACCCTAACCCTAACCCTAAGCCTAACCCTAACCCTAGGCTACCCTTGACTGCTTCTGCCTCCAATAGATTTCCTAAGCACTAGTGTTTTAAGGAACAGCTTAAAAAGAGAATCCTAATGTGATTTCTTTATAATGGGTGTGTTCCTTATCTTATCCTAGTGTCTAAACTCTTCTCCATGGCTGGACCCCCAAATAATATTCCTTTACGTGCTAAGGGGTATCTAGAGAGTGGGATAGGTTTAATAACAACCCTAACCCTAACGCGTATCCTAACCCTAACCCCTACCCTAACCCTAACATGTACCCTAATCCTAACCCGTACCCTAAACCGAGCCCTAACCCTAACACTAACCCTAACACTAACCCTAACCCATACCCTACACCGTACACGGACCCCTCCCCGAACCCGTACCCTAAGCCGTACCCTAACCCTAACCCTAAGCCTAACCCTAACCCTAGGCTACCCTTGACTGCTTCTGCCTCCAATAGATTTCCTAAGCACTAGTGTTTTAAGGAACAGCTTAAAAAGAGAATCCTAATGTGATTTCTGTATAATGGGTGTGTTCCTTATCTTATCCTAGTGTCTAAACTCTTCTCCATGGCTGGACCCCCAAATAATATTCCTTTACGTGCTAAGGGGTATCTAGAGAGTGGGATAGGTTTAATAACTACCCTAACCCTAACGCGTATCCTAACCCTAACCCCTACCCTAAACCTAACACGTACCCTAATCCTAACCCGTACCCTAAACCGAGCCCTAACCCTAACACTAACCCTAACCCTAACCCTAACCCATACCCTACACCATACACGGATCCCTCCCCGAACCCGTACCCTAAGCCGTACCCTAACCCTTACCCTAAGCCTAACACTAACCCTAGGCTACCCTTGACTGCTTCTGCTTCCAATAGATTTCCTAAGCACTAGTGTTTTAAGGAACAGCTTAAAAAGAGAATCCTAATGTGATTTCTTTATAATGGGTGTGTTCCTTATCTTATCCTAGTGTCTAAATTCTTCTCCATGGCTGGACCCCCAAATAATATTCCTTTACGTGCTAAGGGGTATCTAGAGAGTGGGATAGGTTTAATAACTACCCTAACCCTAACGCGTACCCTAACCCTAACCCCTACCCTAAACCTAACACGTACTCTAATCCTAACCCGTACCCTAAAATGAGCCCTAACCCTAACCCTAACCCTAACCCATACCCAACACTGTACATGGACCCCTCCCCGAACCCGTACCCTAAGCCGTACCCTAACCCTAACCCTAAGCCTAACCTTAACCCTAGGCTACCCTTGACTGCTTCTGCCTCCAATAGATTTCCTATGCACTAGTGTTTTAAGGAACAGCTTAAAAAGAGAATCCTAATGTGATTTCTTTATAATGGGTGTGTTCCTTATCTTATCCTAGTGTCTAAACTCTTCTCCATGGCTGGACCCCCAAATAATATTCCTTTACGTGCTAAGGGGTATCTAGAGAGTGGGATAGGTTTAATAACTACCCTAACCCTAACGCGTACCCTAACCCTAACCCCTACCCTAAACCTAACACGTACCCTAATCCTAACCCGTACCCTAAACCGAGCCCTAACCCTAACACTAACCCTAACCCTAACCCTAACCCATACACTACACCGTACACGGACCCCTCCCCGAACCCGTACCCTAAGCCGTACCCTAACCCTAACCCTAAGCCAAACCCTAACCCTAGGCTACCCTTGACTGCTTCTGCCTCCAATAGATTTCCTAAGCACTAGTGTTTTAAGGAACAGCTTAAAAAGAGAATCCTAATGTGATTTCTGTATAATGGGTGTGTTCCTTATCTTATCCTAGTGTCTAAACTCTTCTCCATGGCTGGACCCCCAAATAATATTCCTTTACGTGCTAAGGGGTATCTAGAGAGTGGGATAGGTTTAATAACTACCCTAACCCTAACGCGTATCCTAACCCTAACCCCTACCCTAAACCTAACACGTACCCTAATCCTAACCCGTACCCTAAACCGAGCCCTAACCCTAACACTAACCCTAACCCTAACCCTAACCCATACCCTACACCATACACGGATCCCTCCCCGAACCCGTACCCTAAGCCGTACCCTAACCCTAACCCTAAGCCTAACCCTAACCCTAGGCTACCCTTGACTGCTTCTGCCTCCAATAGATTTCCTAAGCACTAGTGTTTTAAGGAACAGCTTAAAAAGAGAATCCTAGTGTGATTTCTTTATAATGGGTGTGTTCCTTATCTTATCCTAGTGTCTAAATTCTTCTCCATGGCTGGACCCCCAAATAATATTCCTTTACGTGCTAAGGGGTATCTAGAGAGTGGGATAGGTTTAATAACTACCCTAACCCTAACGCGTACCCTAACCCTAACCCCTACCCTAAACCTAACACGTACTCTAATCCTAACCCGTACCCTAAAATGAGCCCTAACCCTAACCCTAACCCTAACCCATACCCTACACTGTACATGGACCCCTCCCCGAACCCGTACCCTAAGCCGTACCCTATCCCTAACCATAAGCCTAACCCTAACCCTAGGCTACCCTTGACTGCTTCTGCCTCCAATAGATTTCCTAAGCACTAGTGTTTTAAGGAACAGCTTAAAAAGAGAATCCTAATGTGATTTCTTTATAATGGGTGTGTTCCTTATCTTATCCTAGTGTCTAAACTCTTCTCCATGGCTGGACCCCCAAATAATATTACTTTACGTGCTAAGGGGTATCTAGAGAGTGGGATAGGTTTAATACCTACCCTAACCCTAACGCGTACCCTAACCCTAACCCCTACCCTAACCCTAACATGTACCCTAATCCTAACCCGTACCCTAAACCGAGCCCTAACCCTAACACTAACCCTAACCCATACCCTACACCGTACACGGACCCCTCCCCGAACCCGTACCCTAAGCCGTACCCTAACCCTAACCCTAAGCCTAACCCTAACCCTAGGCTACCCTTGACTGCTTCTGCCTCCAATAGATTTCCTAAGCACTAGTGTTTTAAGGAACAGCTTAAAAAGAGAATCCTAATGTGATTTCTGTATAATGGGTGTGTTCCTTATCTTATCCTAGTGTCTAAATTCTTCTCCATGGCTGGACCCCTAAATAATATTCCTTTACGTGCTAAGGGGTATCTAGAGAGTGGGATAGGTTTAATAACTACCCTAACCCTAACGCGTACCCTAACCCTAACCCCTACCCTAAACCTAACACGTACTCTAATCCTAACCCGTACCCTAAACCGAGCCCTAACCCTAACACTAACCCTAACCCTAACCCTAACCCATACCCTACACCGTACACGGACCCCTCCCCGAACCCGTACCCTAAGCCTTACCCTAACCCTAACCATAAGCCTAACCCTAACACTAGGCTACCCTTGACTGCTTCTGCCTCCAATAGATTTCCTAAGCACTAGTGTTTTAAGGAACAGCTTAAAAAGAGAATCCTAATGTGATTTCTTTATAATGGGTGTGATCCTTATCTTATCCTAGTGTCTAAACTCTTCTCCATGGCTGGACCCCCAAATAATATTCCTTTACGTGCTAAGGGGTATCTAGAGAGTGGGATAGGTTTAATAACTACCCTAACCCTAACGCGTACCCTAACCCTAACCCCTACCCTAACCCTAACAGGTACCCTAATCCTAACCCGTACCCTAAACCGAGCCCTAACCCTAACAATAACCCTAACCCTAACCGTAACCCATACCCTACGCCGTACCCGAACCCCTCCCCAAACCCGTACCCTAAGCCGTACCCTAACCCTAACCCTAACCCTAACTCTAACCCTAAGCTACCCTTGACTACTTCTGCCTCCAATAGATTTCCTAAGCACTAGTGTTTTAAGGAACAGGTTAAAAAGAGAATCCTAATGTGATTTCTTGATAATGTGTGTGTTCCTTATCTTATCCTAGTGTCTAAACTCTTCTCCATGGCTGGACCCCCAAATAATATTCCTTGACGTGCTCAGGGGTATCTAGAGAGTGGGATAGGTTTAATAACTACCCTAACCCTAACGCATACCCTAACCCTAACCCCTACCCTAACCCTAACACGTACCCTAATCCTAACCAGTACCCTAAAACGAGCCCTAACCCTAACACTAACCCTAACCCTAACCCTAACCCTAACCCTAACCCTAACCCTAACCCTAACCCTAGCCCTAACCCTAACACTAACCCTAACCCTAACCCTAACCCATACCCTACACCGTACACGGACCCCTCCCCGAACCCGTACCCTAAGCCGTACCCTAACCCTAACCCTACGCCTAACCCTAACCCTAGGCTACCCTTGACTGCTTCTGCCTCCAATAGATTTCCTAAGCACTAGTGTTTTAAGGAACAGCTTAAAAAGAGAATCCTAGTGTGATTTCTTTATAATGGGTGTGTTCCTTATCTTATCCTAGTGTCTAAACTCTTCTCCATGGCTGGACCCCCAAATAATATTCCTTTACGTGCTAAGGGGTATCTAGAGAGTGGGATAGGTTTAATAACTACCCTAACCCTAACGCGTATCCTAACCCTAACCCCTACCCTAAACCTAACACGTACCCTAATCCTAACCCGTACCCTAAACCGAGCCCTAACCCTAACACTAACCCTAACACTAACCCTAACCCATACCCTACACCATACACGGATCCCTCCCCGAACCCGTACCCTAAGCCGTACCCTAACCCTAACCCTAAGCCTAACCCTAACCCTAGGCTACCCTTGACTGCTTCTGCCTCCAATAGATTTCCTAAGCACTAGTGTTTTAAGGAACAGCTTAAAAAGAGAATCCTAATGTGATTTCTTTATAATGGGTGTGTTCCTTATCTTATCCTAGTGTCTAAATTCTTCTCCATGGCTGGACCCCCAAATAATATTCCTTTACGTGCTAAGGGGTATCTAGAGAGTGGGATAGGTTTAATAACTACCCTAACCCTAACGCGTACCCTAACCCTAACCCCTACCCTAAACCTAACACGTACTCTAATCCTAACCCGTACCCTAAAATGAGCCCTAACCCTAACCCTAACCCTAACCCATACCCTACACTGTACATGGACCCCTCTCCGAACACGTACCCTAAGCCGTACCCTATCCCTAACCCTAAGCCTAACCCTAACCCTAGGCTACCCTTGACTGCTTCTGCCTCCAATAGATTTCCTAAGCACTAGTGTTTTAAGGAACAGCTTAAAAAGAGAATCCTAATGTGATTTCTGTATAATGGGTGTGTTCCTTATCTTATCCTAGTGTCTAAATTCTTCTCCATGGCTGGACCCCCAAATAATATTCCTTTACGTGCTAAGGGGTATCTAGAGAGTGGGATAGGTTTAATAACTACCCTAACCCTAACGCGTACCCTAACCCTAACCCCTACGCTAAACCTAACACGTACTCTAATCCTAACCCGTACCCTAAACCGAGCCCTAACCCTAACACTAACCCTAACCCTAACCCTAACCCATACCCTACACCGTACACGGACCCCTCACCGAACCCGTACCCTAAGCCGTACCGTAACCCTAACCCTAAGCCTAACCCTAACCCTAGGCTACCCTTGACTGCTTCTGCCTCCAATAGATTTCCTAAGCACTAGTGTTTTAAGGAACAGCTTAAAAAGAGAATCCTAATGTGATTTCTTTATAATGGGTGTGTTCCTTATCTTATCCTAGTGTCTAAACTCTTCTCCATGGCTGGACCCCCAAAGAATATTCCTTTACGTGCTAAGGGGTATCTAGAGAGTGGGATAGGTTTAATAACAACCCTAACCCTAATGCGTATCCTAACCCTAACCCCTACCCTAACCCTAACATGTACCCTAATCCTAACCCGTACCCTAAACCGAGCCCTAACCCTAACACTAACCCTAACCCTAACCCTAACCCATACCCTACACCGTACACGGACCCTCCCCGAACCCGTACCCTAAGCCGTACCCTAACCCTAACCCTAACCCTAACCCTAACCCTAGGCTACCCTTGACTGCTTCTGCCTCCAATAGATTTCCTAAGCACTAGTGTTTTAAGGAACAGCTTAAAAAGAGAATCCTAATGTGATTTCTGTATAATGGGTGTGTTCCTTATCTTATCCTAGTGTCTAAACTCTTCTCCATGGCTGGACCCCCAAATAATATTCCTGTACGTGCTAAGGGGTATCTAGAGAGTGGGATAGGTTTAATAACTACCCTAACCCTAACGCGTATCCTAACCCTAACCCCTACCCTAAACCTAACACGTACCCTAATCCTAACCCGTACCCTAAGCCGAGCCCTAACCCTAACACTAACCCTAACCCTAACCCTAACCCATACCCTACACCATACACGGATCCCTCCCCGAACCCGTACCCTACGCCGTACCCTAACCCTAACCCTAAGCCTAACCCTAACCCTAGGCTACCCTTGACTGCTTCTGCTTCCAATAGATTTCCTAAGCACTAGTGTTTTAAGGAACAGCTTAAAAAAAGAATCCTAATGTGACTTCTTTATAATGGGTGTGTTCCTTATCTTATCCTAGTGTCTAAATTCTTCTCCATGGCTGCACCCCCAAATAATATTCCTTTACGTGCTAAGGGGTATCTAGAGAGTGGGATAGGTTTAATAACTACCCGACCCCTAACGCGTACCATAACCCTAACCCCTACCCTAAACCTAACACGTACTCTAATCCTAACCCGTACCCTAAACCGAGCCCTAACCCTAACCCTAACCCTAACCCATACCCTACACCGTACACGGACCCCTCCCCGAACCCGTAGCCTAAGCCGTACCCTAACCCTAACCCTAAGCCTAACTCTAACCCTAGGCTACCCTTGACTGCTTCTGCCTCCAATAGATTTCCTAAGCACTAGTGTTTTAAGGAATAGCTTAAAAAGAGAATCCTAATGTGATTTCTGTATAATGGGTGTGTTCCTTATCTTATCCTAGTGTCTAAATTCTTCTCCATGGCTGGACCCCCAAATAATATTCCTTTACGTGCTAAGGGGTATCTAGAGAGTGGGATAGGTTTAATAACTACCCTAACCCTAACGCGTACCCTAACCCTAACCCCTACCCTAAACCTAACACGTACTCTAATCCTAACCCGTACCCTAAACCGAGCCCTAACCCTAACACTAACCCTAACCCTAACCCTAACCCATACCCTACACCGTTCACGGACCCCTCACCGAACCCGTACCCTAAGCCGTACCCTAACCCTAACCCTAAGCCTAACCCTAACCCTAGGCTACCCTTGACTGCTTCTGCCTCCAATAGATTTCCTAAGCACTAGTGTTTTAAGGAACAGCTTAAAAAGAGAATCCTAATGTGATTTCTTTATAATGGGTGTGTTCCTTATCTTATCCTAGTGTCTAAACTCTTCTCCATGGCTGGACCCCCAAATAATATTCCTTTACGTGCTAAGGGGTATCTAGAGAATGGGATAGGTTTAATAACAACCCTAACCCTAACGCGTATCCTAACCCTAACCCCTACCCTAACCCTAACATGTACCCTAATCCTAACCCGTACCCTAAACCGAGCCCTAACCCTAACACTAACCCTAACCCTAACCCTAACCCATACCCTACACCGTACACGGACCCCTCCCCGAACCCGTACCCTAAGCCGTACCCTAACCCTAACCCTAAGCCTAACCCTAACCCTAGGCTACCCTTGACTGCTTCTGCCTCCAATAGATTTCCTAAGCACTAGTGTTTTAAGGAACAGCTTAAAAAGAGAATCCTAATGTGATTTCTTTATAATGGGTGTGTTCCTTATCTTATCCTAGTGTCTAAATTCTTCTCCATGGCTGGACCCCCAAATAATATTTCTTTACGTGCTAAGGGGTATCTAGAGAGTGGGATAGGTTTAATAACTTCCCTAACCCTAACGCGTACCCTAACCCTAACCCCTACCCTAAACCTAACACGTACTCTAATCCTAACCCGTACCCTAAACCGAGCCCTAACCCTAACACTAACCCTAACCCTAACCCTAACCCATACCCTACACCGTACACGGACCCCTCACCGAACCCGTACCCTAAGCCGTACCCTAACCCTAACCCTAAGCCTAACCCTAACCCTAGGCTACCCTTGACTGCTTCTGCCTCCAATAGATTTCCTAAGCACTAGTGTTTTAAGGAACAGCTTAAAAAGAGAATCCTAATGTGATTTCTTTATAATGGGTGTGTTCCTTATCTTATCCTAGTGTCTAAACTCTTCTCCATGGCTGGACCCCCAAATAATATTCCTTTACGTGCTAAGGGGTATCTAGAGAGTGGGATAGGTTTAATAACAACCCTAACCCTAACGCGTATCCTAACCCTAACCCCTACCCTAACCCTAACATGTACCCTAATCCTAACCCGTACCCTAAACCGAGCCCTAACCCTAACACTAACCCTAACACTAACCCTAACCCATACCCTACACCGTACACGGACCCCTCCCCGAACCCGTACCCTAAGCCGTACCCTAACCCTAACCCTAAGCCTAACCCTAACCCTAGGCTACCCTTGACTGCTTCTGCCTCCAATAGATTTCCTAAGCACTAGTGTTTTAAGGAACAGCTTAAAAAGAGAATCCTAATGTGATTTCTGTATAATGGGTGTGTTCCTTATCTTATCCTAGTGTCTAAACTCTTCTCCATGGCTGGACCCCCAAATAATATTCCTTTACGTGCTAAGGGGTATCTAGAGAGTGGGATAGGTTTAATAACTACCCTAACCCTAACGCGTATCCTAACCCTAACCCCTACCCTAAACCTAACACGTACCCTAATCCTAACCCGTACCCTAAACCGAGCCCTAACCCTAACACTAACCCTAACCCTAACCCTAACCCATACCCTACACCATACACGGATCCCTCCCCGAACCCGTACCCTAAGCCGTACCCTAACCCTTACCCTAAGCCTAACACTAACCCTAGGCTACCCTTGACTGCTTCTGCTTCCAATAGATTTCCTAAGCACTAGTGTTTTAAGGAACAGCTTAAAAAGAGAATCCTAATGTGATTTCTTTATAATGGGTGTGTTCCTTATCTTATCCTAGTGTCTAAATTCTTCTCCATGGCTGGACCCCCAAATAATATTCCTTTACGTGCTAAGGGGTATCTAGAGAGTGGGATAGGTTTAATAACTACCCTAACCCTAACGCGTACCCTAACCCTAACCCCTACCCTAAACCTAACACGTACTCTAATCCTAACCCGTACCCTAAAATGAGCCCTAACCCTAACCCTAACCCTAACCCATACCCAACACTGTACATGGACCCCTCCCCGAACCCGTACCCTAAGCCGTACCCTAACCCTAACCCTAAGCCTAACCTTAACCCTAGGCTACCCTTGACTGCTTCTGCCTCCAATAGATTTCCTATGCACTAGTGTTTTAAGGAACAGCTTAAAAAGAGAATCCTAATGTGATTTCTTTATAATGGGTGTGTTCCTTATCTTATCCTAGTGTCTAAACTCTTCTCCATGGCTGGACCCCCAAATAATATTCCTTTACGTGCTAAGGGGTATCTAGAGAGTGGGATAGGTTTAATAACTACCCTAACCCTAACGCGTACCCTAACCCTAACCCCTACCCTAAACCTAACACGTACCCTAATCCTAACCCGTACCCTAAACCGAGCCCTAACCCTAACACTAACCCTAACCCTAACCCTAACCCATACACTACACCGTACACGGACCCCTCCCCGAACCCGTACCCTAAGCCGTACCCTAACCCTAACCCTAAGCCAAACCCTAACCCTAGGCTACCCTTGACTGCTTCTGCCTCCAATAGATTTCCTAAGCACTAGTGTTTTAAGGAACAGCTTAAAAAGAGAATCCTAATGTGATTTCTGTATAATGGGTGTGTTCCTTATCTTATCCTAGTGTCTAAACTCTTCTCCATGGCTGGACCCCCAAATAATATTCCTTTACGTGCTAAGGGGTATCTAGAGAGTGGGATAGGTTTAATAACTACCCTAACCCTAACGCGTATCCTAACCCTAACCCCTACCCTAAACCTAACACGTACCCTAATCCTAACCCGTACCCTAAACCGAGCCCTAACCCTAACACTAACCCTAACCCTAACCCTAACCCATACCCTACACCATACACGGATCCCTCCCCGAACCCGTACCCTAAGCCGTACCCTAACCCTAACCCTAAGCCTAACCCTAACCCTAGGCTACCCTTGACTGCTTCTGCCTCCAATAGATTTCCTAAGCACTAGTGTTTTAAGGAACAGCTTAAAAAGAGAATCCTAGTGTGATTTCTTTATAATGGGTGTGTTCCTTATCTTATCCTAGTGTCTAAATTCTTCTCCATGGCTGGACCCCCAAATAATATTCCTTTACGTGCTAAGGGGTATCTAGAGAGTGGGATAGGTTTAATAACTACCCTAACCCTAACGCGTACCCTAACCCTAACCCCTACCCTAAACCTAACACGTACTCTAATCCTAACCCGTACCCTAAAATGAGCCCTAACCCTAACCCTAACCCTAACCCATACCCTACACTGTACATGGACCCCTCCCCGAACCCGTACCCTAAGCCGTACCCTATCCCTAACCATAAGCCTAACCCTAACCCTAGGCTACCCTTGACTGCTTCTGCCTCCAATAGATTTCCTAAGCACTAGTGTTTTAAGGAACAGCTTAAAAAGAGAATCCTAATGTGATTTCTTTATAATGGGTGTGTTCCTTATCTTATCCTAGTGTCTAAACTCTTCTCCATGGCTGGACCCCCAAATAATATTACTTTACGTGCTAAGGGGTATCTAGAGAGTGGGATAGGTTTAATACCTACCCTAACCCTAACGCGTACCCTAACCCTAACCCCTACCCTAACCCTAACATGTACCCTAATCCTAACCCGTACCCTAAACCGAGCCCTAACCCTAACACTAACCCTAACCCATACCCTACACCGTACACGGACCCCTCCCCGAACCCGTACCCTAAGCCGTACCCTAACCCTAACCCTAAGCCTAACCCTAACCCTAGGCTACCCTTGACTGCTTCTGCCTCCAATAGATTTCCTAAGCACTAGTGTTTTAAGGAACAGCTTAAAAAGAGAATCCTAATGTGATTTCTGTATAATGGGTGTGTTCCTTATCTTATCCTAGTGTCTAAATTCTTCTCCATGGCTGGACCCCTAAATAATATTCCTTTACGTGCTAAGGGGTATCTAGAGAGTGGGATAGGTTTAATAACTACCCTAACCCTAACGCGTACCCTAACCCTAACCCCTACCCTAAACCTAACACGTACTCTAATCCTAACCCGTACCCTAAACCGAGCCCTAACCCTAACACTAACCCTAACCCTAACCCTAACCCATACCCTACACCGTACACGGACCCCTCCCCGAACCCGTACCCTAAGCCTTACCCTAACCCTAACCATAAGCCTAACCCTAACACTAGGCTACCCTTGACTGCTTCTGCCTCCAATAGATTTCCTAAGCACTAGTGTTTTAAGGAACAGCTTAAAAAGAGAATCCTAATGTGATTTCTTTATAATGGGTGTGATCCTTATCTTATCCTAGTGTCTAAACTCTTCTCCATGGCTGGACCCCCAAATAATATTCCTTTACGTGCTAAGGGGTATCTAGAGAGTGGGATAGGTTTAATAACTACCCTAACCCTAACGCGTACCCTAACCCTAACCCCTACCCTAACCCTAACAGGTACCCTAATCCTAACCCGTACCCTAAACCGAGCCCTAACCCTAACAATAACCCTAACCCTAACCGTAACCCATACCCTACGCCGTACCCGAACCCCTCCCCAAACCCGTACCCTAAGCCGTACCCTAACCCTAACCCTAACCCTAACTCTAACCCTAAGCTACCCTTGACTACTTCTGCCTCCAATAGATTTCCTAAGCACTAGTGTTTTAAGGAACAGGTTAAAAAGAGAATCCTAATGTGATTTCTTGATAATGTGTGTGTTCCTTATCTTATCCTAGTGTCTAAACTCTTCTCCATGGCTGGACCCCCAAATAATATTCCTTGACGTGCTCAGGGGTATCTAGAGAGTGGGATAGGTTTAATAACTACCCTAACCCTAACGCATACCCTAACCCTAACCCCTACCCTAACCCTAACACGTACCCTAATCCTAACCAGTACCCTAAAACGAGCCCTAACCCTAACACTAACCCTAACCCTAACCCTAACCCTAACCCTAACCCTAACCCTAACCCTAACCCTAGCCCTAACCCTAACACTAACCCTAACCCTAACCCTAACCCATACCCTACACCGTACACGGACCCCTCCCCGAACCCGTACCCTAAGCCGTACCCTAACCCTAACCCTACGCCTAACCCTAACCCTAGGCTACCCTTGACTGCTTCTGCCTCCAATAGATTTCCTAAGCACTAGTGTTTTAAGGAACAGCTTAAAAAGAGAATCCTAGTGTGATTTCTTTATAATGGGTGTGTTCCTTATCTTATCCTAGTGTCTAAACTCTTCTCCATGGCTGGACCCCCAAATAATATTCCTTTACGTGCTAAGGGGTATCTAGAGAGTGGGATAGGTTTAATAACTACCCTAACCCTAACGCGTATCCTAACCCTAACCCCTACCCTAAACCTAACACGTACCCTAATCCTAACCCGTACCCTAAACCGAGCCCTAACCCTAACACTAACCCTAACCCTAACCCTAACCCATACCCTACACCGTACACGGACCCCTCCCCGAACCCGTACCCTAAGCCGTACCCTAACCCTAACCCTAAGCCTAACCCTAACCCTAGGCTACCCTTGACTGCTTCTGCCTCCAATAGATTTCCTAAGCACTAGTGTTTTAAGGAACAGCTTAAAAAGAGAATCCTAATGTGATTTCTTTATAATGGGTGTGTTCCTTATCTTATCCTAGTGTCTAAATTCTTCTCCATGGCTGGACCCCCAAATAATATTTCTTTACGTGCTAAGGGGTATCTAGAGAGTGGGATAGGTTTAATAACTACCCTAACCCTAACGCGTACCCTAACCCTAACCCCTACCCTAAACCTAACACGTACTCTAATCCTAACCCGTACCCTAAACCGAGCCCTAACCCTAACACTAACCCTAACCCTAACCCTAACCCATACCCTACACCGTACACGGACCCCTCACCGAACCCGTACCCTAAGCCGTACCCTAACCCTAACCCTAAGCCTAACCCTAACCCTAGGCTACCCTTGACTGCTTCTGCCTCCAATAGATTTCCTAAGCACTAGTGTTTTAAGGAACAGCTTAAAAAGAGAATCCTAATGTGATTTCTTTATAATGGGTGTGTTCCTTATCTTATCCTAGTGTCTAAACTCTTCTCCATGGCTGGACCCCCAAATAATATTCCTTTACGTGCTAAGGGGTATCTAGAGAGTGGGATAGGTTTAATAACAACCCTAACCCTAACGCGTATCCTAACCCTAACCCCTACCCTAACCCTAACATGTACCCTAATCCTAACCCGTACCCTAAACCGAGCCCTAACCCTAACACTAACCCTAACACTAACCCTAACCCATACCCTACACCGTACACGGACCCCTCCCCGAACCCGTACCCTAAGCCGTACCCTAACCCTAACCCTAAGCCTAACCCTAACCCTAGGCTACCCTTGACTGCTTCTGCCTCCAATAGATTTCCTAAGCACTAGTGTTTTAAGGAACAGCTTAAAAAGAGAATCCTAATGTGATTTCTGTATAATGGGTGTGATCCTTATCTTATCCTAGTGTCTAAACTCTTCTCCATGGCTGGACCCCCAAATAATATTCCTTTACGTGCTAAGGGGTATCTAGAGAGTGGGATAGGTTTAATAACTACCCTAACCCTAACGCGTACCCTAACCCTAACCCCTACCCTAACCCTAACAGGTACCCTAATCCTAACCCGTACCCTAAACCGAGCCCTAACCCTAACAATAACCCTAACCCTAACCGTAACCCATACCCTACGCCGTACCCGAACCCCTCCCCAAACCCGTACCCTAAGCCGTACCCTAACCCTAACCCTAACCCTAACTCTAACCCTAAGCTACCCTTGACTACTTCTGCCTCCAATAGATTTCCTAAGCACTAGTGTTTTAAGGAACAGGTTAAAAAGAGAATCCTAATGTGATTTCTTGATAATGTGTGTGTTCCTTATCTTATCCTAGTGTCTAAACTCTTCTCCATGGCTGGACCCCCAAATAATATTCCTTGACGTGCTCAGGGGTATCTAGAGAGTGGGATAGGTTTAATAACTACCCTAACCCTAACGCATACCCTAACCCTAACCCCTACCCTAACCCTAACACGTACCCTAATCCTAACCAGTACCCTAAAACGAGCCCTAACCCTAACACTAACCCTAACCCTAACCCTAACCCTAACCCTAACCCTAACCCTAACCCTAACCCTAGCCCTAACCCTAACACTAACCCTAACCCTAACCCTAACCCATACCCTACACCGTACACGGACCCCTCCCCGAACCCGTACCCTAAGCCGTACCCTAACCCTAACCCTACGCCTAACCCTAACCCTAGGCTACCCTTGACTGCTTCTGCCTCCAATAGATTTCCTAAGCACTAGTGTTTAAGGAACAGCTTAAAAAGAGAATCCTAGTGTGATTTCTTTATAATGGGTGTGTTCCTTATCTTATCCTAGTGTCTAAACTCTTCTCCATGGCTGGACCCCCAAATAATATTCCTTTACGTGCTAAGGGGTATCTAGAGAGTGGGATAGGTTTAATAACTACCCTAACCCTAACGCGTATCCTAACCCTAACCCCTACCCTAAACCTAACACGTACCCTAATCCTAACCCGTACCCTAAACCGAGCCCTAACCCTAACACTAACCCTAACCCTAACCCTAACCCATACCCTACACCGTACACGGACCCCTCCCCGAACCCGTACCCTAAGCCGTACCCTAACCCTAACCCTAAGCCTAACCCTAACCCTAGGCTACCCTTGACTGCTTCTGCCTCCAATAGATTTCCTAAGCACTAGTGTTTTAAGGAACAGCTTAAAAAGAGAATCCTAATGTGATTTCTTTATAATGGGTGTGTTCCTTATCTTATCCTAGTGTCTAAATTCTTCTCCATGGCTGGACCCCCAAATAATATTTCTTTACGTGCTAAGGGGTATCTAGAGAGTGGGATAGGTTTAATAACTACCCTAACCCTAACGCGTACCCTAACCCTAACCCCTACCCTAAACCTAACACGTACTCTAATCCTAACCCGTACCCTAAACCGAGCCCTAACCCTAACACTAACCCTAACCCTAACCCTAACCCATACCCTACACCGTACACGGACCCCTCACCGAACCCGTACCCTAAGCCGTACCCTAACCCTAACCCTAAGCCTAACCCTAACCCTAGGCTACCCTTGACTGCTTCTGCCTCCAATAGATTTCCTAAGCACTAGTGTTTTAAGGAACAGCTTAAAAAGAGAATCCTAATGTGATTTCTTTATAATGGGTGTGTTCCTTATCTTATCCTAGTGTCTAAACTCTTCTCCATGGCTGGACCCCCAAATAATATTCCTTTACGTGCTAAGGGGTATCTAGAGAGTGGGATAGGTTTAATAACAACCCTAACCCTAACGCGTATCCTAACCCTAACCCCTACCCTAACCCTAACATGTACCCTAATCCTAACCCGTACCCTAAACCGAGCCCTAACCCTAACACTAACCCTAACACTAACCCTAACCCATACCCTACACCGTACACGGACCCCTCCCCGAACCCGTACCCTAAGCCGTACCCTAACCCTAACCCTAAGCCTAACCCTAACCCTAGGCTACCCTTGACTGCTTCTGCCTCCAATAGATTTCCTAAGCACTAGTGTTTTAAGGAACAGCTTAAAAAGAGAATCCTAATGTGATTTCTGTATAATGGGTGTGTTCCTTATCTTATCCTAGTGTCTAAACTCTTCTCCATGGCTGGACCCCCAAATAATATTCCTTTACGTGCTAAGGGGTATCTAGAGAGTGGGATAGGTTTAATAACTACCCTAACCCTAACGCGTATCCTAACCCTAACCCCTACCCTAAACCTAACACGTACCCTAATCCTAACCCGTACCCTAAACCGAGCCCTAACCCTAACACTAACCCTAACCCTAACCCTAACCCATACCCTACACCATACACGGATCCCTCCCCGAACCCGTACCCTAAGCCGTACCCTAACCCTTACCCTAAGCCTAACACTAACCCTAGGCTACCCTTGACTGCTTCTGCTTCCAATAGATTTCCTAAGCACTAGTGTTTTAAGGAACAGCTTAAAAAGAGAATCCTAATGTGATTTCTTTATAATGGGTGTGTTCCTTATCTTATCCTAGTGTCTAAATTCTTCTCCATGGCTGGACCCCCAAATAATATTCCTTTACGTGCTAAGGGGTATCTAGAGAGTGGGATAGGTTTAATAACTACCCTAACCCTAACGCGTACCCTAACCCTAACCCCTACCCTAAACCTAACACGTACTCTAATCCTAACCCGTACCCTAAAATGAGCCCTAACCCTAACCCTAACCCTAACCCATACCCAACACTGTACATGGACCCCTCCCCGAACCCGTACCCTAAGCCGTACCCTAACCCTAACCCTAAGCCTAACCTTAACCCTAGGCTACCCTTGACTGCTTCTGCCTCCAATAGATTTCCTATGCACTAGTGTTTTAAGGAACAGCTTAAAAAGAGAATCCTAATGTGATTTCTTTATAATGGGTGTGTTCCTTATCTTATCCTAGTGTCTAAACTCTTCTCCATGGCTGGACCCCCAAATAATATTCCTTTACGTGCTAAGGGGTATCTAGAGAGTGGGATAGGTTTAATAACTACCCTAACCCTAACGCGTACCCTAACCCTAACCCCTACCCTAAACCTAACACGTACCCTAATCCTAACCCGTACCCTAAACCGAGCCCTAACCCTAACACTAACCCTAACCCTAACCCTAACCCATACACTACACCGTACACGGACCCCTCCCCGAACCCGTACCCTAAGCCGTACCCTAACCCTAACCCTAAGCCAAACCCTAACCCTAGGCTACCCTTGACTGCTTCTGCCTCCAATAGATTTCCTAAGCACTAGTGTTTTAAGGAACAGCTTAAAAAGAGAATCCTAATGTGATTTCTGTATAATGGGTGTGTTCCTTATCTTATCCTAGTGTCTAAACTCTTCTCCATGGCTGGACCCCCAAATAATATTCCTTTACGTGCTAAGGGGTATCTAGAGAGTGGGATAGGTTTAATAACTACCCTAACCCTAACGCGTATCCTAACCCTAACCCCTACCCTAAACCTAACACGTACCCTAATCCTAACCCGTACCCTAAACCGAGCCCTAACCCTAACACTAACCCTAACCCTAACCCTAACCCATACCCTACACCATACACGGATCCCTCCCCGAACCCGTACCCTAAGCCGTACCCTAACCCTAACCCTAAGCCTAACCCTAACCCTAGGCTACCCTTGACTGCTTCTGCCTCCAATAGATTTCCTAAGCACTAGTGTTTTAAGGAACAGCTTAAAAAGAGAATCCTAGTGTGATTTCTTTATAATGGGTGTGTTCCTTATCTTATCCTAGTGTCTAAATTCTTCTCCATGGCTGGACCCCCAAATAATATTCCTTTACGTGCTAAGGGGTATCTAGAGAGTGGGATAGGTTTAATAACTACCCTAACCCTAACGCGTACCCTAACCCTAACCCCTACCCTAAACCTAACACGTACTCTAATCCTAACCCGTACCCTAAAATGAGCCCTAACCCTAACCCTAACCCTAACCCATACCCTACACTGTACATGGACCCCTCCCCGAACCCGTACCCTAAGCCGTACCCTATCCCTAACCATAAGCCTAACCCTAACCCTAGGCTACCCTTGACTGCTTCTGCCTCCAATAGATTTCCTAAGCACTAGTGTTTTAAGGAACAGCTTAAAAAGAGAATCCTAATGTGATTTCTTTATAATGGGTGTGTTCCTTATCTTATCCTAGTGTCTAAACTCTTCTCCATGGCTGGACCCCCAAATAATATTACTTTACGTGCTAAGGGGTATCTAGAGAGTGGGATAGGTTTAATACCTACCCTAACCCTAACGCGTACCCTAACCCTAACCCCTACCCTAACCCTAACATGTACCCTAATCCTAACCCGTACCCTAAACCGAGCCCTAACCCTAACACTAACCCTAACCCATACCCTACACCGTACACGGACCCCTCCCCGAACCCGTACCCTAAGCCGTACCCTAACCCTAACCCTAAGCCTAACCCTAACCCTAGGCTACCCTTGACTGCTTCTGCCTCCAATAGATTTCCTAAGCACTAGTGTTTTAAGGAACAGCTTAAAAAGAGAATCCTAATGTGATTTCTGTATAATGGGTGTGTTCCTTATCTTATCCTAGTGTCTAAATTCTTCTCCATGGCTGGACCCCTAAATAATATTCCTTTACGTGCTAAGGGGTATCTAGAGAGTGGGATAGGTTTAATAACTACCCTAACCCTAACGCGTACCCTAACCCTAACCCCTACCCTAAACCTAACACGTACTCTAATCCTAACCCGTACCCTAAACCGAGCCCTAACCCTAACACTAACCCTAACCCTAACCCTAACCCATACCCTACACCGTACACGGACCCCTCCCCGAACCCGTACCCTAAGCCTTACCCTAACCCTAACCATAAGCCTAACCCTAACACTAGGCTACCCTTGACTGCTTCTGCCTCCAATAGATTTCCTAAGCACTAGTGTTTTAAGGAACAGCTTAAAAAGAGAATCCTAATGTGATTTCTTTATAATGGGTGTGATCCTTATCTTATCCTAGTGTCTAAACTCTTCTCCATGGCTGGACCCCCAAATAATATTCCTTTACGTGCTAAGGGGTATCTAGAGAGTGGGATAGGTTTAATAACTACCCTAACCCTAACGCGTACCCTAACCCTAACCCCTACCCTAACCCTAACAGGTACCCTAATCCTAACCCGTACCCTAAACCGAGCCCTAACCCTAACAATAACCCTAACCCTAACCGTAACCCATACCCTACGCCGTACCCGAACCCCTCCCCAAACCCGTACCCTAAGCCGTACCCTAACCCTAACCCTAACCCTAACTCTAACCCTAAGCTACCCTTGACTACTTCTGCCTCCAATAGATTTCCTAAGCACTAGTGTTTTAAGGAACAGGTTAAAAAGAGAATCCTAATGTGATTTCTTGATAATGTGTGTGTTCCTTATCTTATCCTAGTGTCTAAACTCTTCTCCATGGCTGGACCCCCAAATAATATTCCTTGACGTGCTCAGGGGTATCTAGAGAGTGGGATAGGTTTAATAACTACCCTAACCCTAACGCATACCCTAACCCTAACCCCTACCCTAACCCTAACACGTACCCTAATCCTAACCAGTACCCTAAAACGAGCCCTAACCCTAACACTAACCCTAACCCTAACCCTAACCCTAACCCTAACCCTAACCCTAACCCTAACCCTAGCCCTAACCCTAACACTAACCCTAACCCTAACCCTAACCCATACCCTACACCGTACACGGACCCCTCCCCGAACCCGTACCCTAAGCCGTACCCTAACCCTAACCCTACGCCTAACCCTAACCCTAGGCTACCCTTGACTGCTTCTGCCTCCAATAGATTTCCTAAGCACTAGTGTTTTAAGGAACAGCTTAAAAAGAGAATCCTAGTGTGATTTCTTTATAATGGGTGTGTTCCTTATCTTATCCTAGTGTCTAAACTCTTCTCCATGGCTGGACCCCCAAATAATATTCCTTTACGTGCTAAGGGGTATCTAGAGAGTGGGATAGGTTTAATAACTACCCTAACCCTAACGCGTATCCTAACCCTAACCCCTACCCTAAACCTAACACGTACCCTAATCCTAACCCGTACCCTAAACCGAGCCCTAACCCTAACACTAACCCTAACACTAACCCTAACCCATACCCTACACCATACACGGATCCCTCCCCGAACCCGTACCCTAAGCCGTACCCTAACCCTAACCCTAAGCCTAACCCTAACCCTAGGCTACCCTTGACTGCTTCTGCCTCCAATAGATTTCCTAAGCACTAGTGTTTTAAGGAACAGCTTAAAAAGAGAATCCTAATGTGATTTCTTTATAATGGGTGTGTTCCTTATCTTATCCTAGTGTCTAAATTCTTCTCCATGGCTGGACCCCCAAATAATATTCCTTTACGTGCTAAGGGGTATCTAGAGAGTGGGATAGGTTTAATAACTACCCTAACCCTAACGCGTACCCTAACCCTAACCCCTACCCTAAACCTAACACGTACTCTAATCCTAACCCGTACCCTAAAATGAGCCCTAACCCTAACCCTAACCCTAACCCATACCCTACACTGTACATGGACCCCTCTCCGAACACGTACCCTAAGCCGTACCCTATCCCTAACCCTAAGCCTAACCCTAACCCTAGGCTACCCTTGACTGCTTCTGCCTCCAATAGATTTCCTAAGCACTAGTGTTTTAAGGAACAGCTTAAAAAGAGAATCCTAATGTGATTTCTTTATAATGGGTGTGATCCTTATCTTATCCTAGTGTCTAAACTCTTCTCCATGGCTGGACCCCCAAATAATATTCCTTTACGTGCTAAGGGGTATCTAGAGAGTGGGATAGGTTTAATAACTACCCTAACCCTAACGCGTACCCTAACCCTAACCCCTACCCTAACCCTAACAGGTACCCTAATCCTAACCCGTACCCTAAACCGAGCCCTAACCCTAACAATAACCCTAACCCTAACCGTAACCCATACCCTACGCCGTACCCGAACCCCTCCCCAAACCCGTACCCTAAGCCGTACCCTAACCCTAACCCTAACCCTAACTCTATCCCTAAGCTACCCTTGACTACTTCTGCCTCCAATAGATTTCCTAAGCACTAGTGTTTTAAGGAACAGGTTAAAAAGAGAATCCTAATGTGATTTCTTGATAATGTGTGTGTTCCTTATCTTATCCTAGTGTCTAAACTCTTCTCCATGGCTGGACCCCCAAATAATATTCCTTGACGTGCTCAGGGGTATCTAGAGAGTGGGATAGGTTTAATAACTACCCTAACCCTAACGCATACCCTAACCCTAACCCCTACCCTAACCCTAACACGTACCCTAATCCTAACCAGTACCCTAAAACGAGCCCTAACCCTAACACTAACCCTAACCCTAACCCTAACCCTAACCCTAACCCTAACCCTAACCCTAACCCTAGCCCTAACCCTAACACTAACCCTAACCCTAACCCTAACCCATACCCTACACCGTACACGGACCCCTCCCCGAACCCGTACCCTAAGCCGTACCCTAACCCTAACCCTAAGCCTAACCCTAACCCTAGGCTACCCTTGACTGCTTCTGCCTCCAATAGATTTCCTAAGCACTAGTGTTTTAAGAAACAGCTTAAAAAGAGAATCCTAGTGTGATTTCTTTATAATGGGTGTGTTCCTTATCTTATCCTAGTGTCTAAACTCTTCTCCATGGCTGGACCCCCAAATAATATTCCTTTACGTGCTAAGGGGTATCTAGAGAGTGGGATAGGTTTAATAACTACCCTAACCCTAACGCGTATCCTAACCCTAACCCCTACCCTAAACCTAACACGTACCCTAATCCTAACCCGTACCCTAAACCGAGCCCTAACCCTAACACTAACCCTAACCCTAACCCTAACCCATACCCTACACCATACACGGATCCCTCCCCGAACCCGTACCCTAAGCCGTACCCTAACCCTAACCCTAAGCCTAACCCTAACCCTAGGCTACCCTTGACTGCTTCTGCCTCCAATAGATTTCCTAAGCACTAGTGTTTTAAGGAACAGCTTAAAAAGAGAATCCTAATGTGATTTCTTTATAATGGGTGTGTTCCTTATCTTATCCTAGTGTCTAAACTCTTCTCCATGGCTGGACCCCCAAATAATATTCCTTTACGTGCTAAGGGGTATCTAGAGAGTGGGATAGGTTTAATAACTACCCTAACCCTAACGCGTACCCTAACCCTAACCCCTACCCTAAACCTAACACGTACCCTAATCCTAACCCATACCCTAAAATGAGCCCTAACCCTAACACTAACCCTAACCCTAACCCTAACCCATACCCTACACCGTACACGGACCCCTCCCCGAACCCGTACCCTAAGCCGTACCCTAACCCTAACCCTAAGCCTAACCCTAACCCTAGGCTACCCTTGACTGCTTCTGCCTCCAATAGATTTCCTAAGCACTAGTGTTTTAAGGAACAGCTTAAAAAGAGAATCCTAATGTGTTTTCTTTATAATGGGTGTGTTCCTTATCTTATCCTAGTGTCTAAACTCTTCTCCATGGCTGGACCCCCAAATAATATTCCTTTACGTGCTAAGGGGTATCTAGAGAATGGGATAGGTTTAATAACAACCCTAACCCTAACGCGTATCCGAACCCTAACCCCTACCCTAACCCTAACATGTGCCCTAATCCTAACCCGTACCCTAAACCGAGCCCTAACCCTAACACTAACCCTAACCCTAACCCTAACCCATACCCTACACCGTACACAGACCCCTCCCCGAACCCGTACCCTAAGCCGTACCCTAACCCTAACCCTAAGCCTAACCCTAACCCTAGGCTACCCTTGACTGCTTCTGCCTCCAATAGATTTCCTAAGCACTAGTGTTTTAAGGAACAGCTTAAAAAGAGAATCCTAATGTGATTTCTGTATAATGGGTGTGTTCCTTATCTTATCCTAGTGTCTAAACTCTTCTCCATGGCTGGACCCCCAAATAATATTCCTTTACGTGCTAAGGGGTATCTAGAGAGTGGGATAGGTTTAATAACTACCCTAACCCTAACGCGTACCCTAACCCTAACCCCTACCCTAAACCTAACACGTACTCTAATCCTAAACCGTACCCTAAAATGAGCCCTAACCCTAACACTAACCCTAACCCTAACCCTAACCCATACCCTACACCGTACACGGACCCCTCCCCGAACCCGTACCCTAAGCCGTACCCTAACCCTAACCCTAAGCCTAACCCTAACCCTAGGCTACCCTTGACTGCTTCTGCCTCCAATAGATTTCCTAAGCACTAGTGTTTTAAGGAACAGCTTAAAAAGAGAATCCTAATGTGATTTCTGTATAATGGGTGTGTTCCTTATCTTTTCCTAGTGTCTAAACTCTTCTCCATGGCTGGACCCCCAAATAATATTCCTTTACGTGCTAAGGGGTATCTAGAGAGTGGGATAGGTTTAATAACTACCCTAACCCTAACGCGTATCCTAACCCTAACCCTTACCCTAAACCTAACACGTACCCTAATCCTAACCCGTACCCTAAACCGAGCCCTAACCCTAACACTAACCCTAACCCTAACCCTAACCCATACCCTACACCGTACACGGACCCCTCCCCAACCCGTACCCTAAGCCTTACCCTAACCCTAACCATAAGCCTAACCCTAACCCTAGGCTACCCTTGACTGCTTCTGCTTCCAATAGATTTCCTAAGCACTAGTGTTTTAAGGAACAGCTTAAAAAGAGAATCCTAATGTGATTTCTTTATAATGGGTGTGATCCTTATCTTATCCTAGTGTCTAAACTCTTCTCCATGGCTGGACCCCCAAATAATATTCCTTTACGTGCTAAGGGGTATCTAGAGAGTGGGATAGGTTTAATAACTACCCTAACCCTAACGCGTACCCTAACCCTAACCCCTACCCTAAACCTAACACGTACCCTAATCCTAACCCGTACCCTAAACCGAGCCCTAACCCTAACACTAACCCTAACCCTAACCGTAACCCATACCCTACGCCGTACCCGAACCCCTCCCCAAACCCGTACCCTAAGCCGTACCCTAACCCTAACCCTAACCCTAACTCTAACCCTAAGCTACCCTTGACTACTTCTGCCTCCAATAGATTTCCTAAGCACTAGTGTTTTAAGGAACAGGTTAAAAAGAGAATCCTAATGTGATTTCTTGATAATGTGTGTGTTCCTTATCTTATCCTAGTGTCTAAACTCTTCTCCATGGCTGGACCCCCAAATAATATTCCTTGACGTGCTAAGGGGTATCTAGAGAGTGGGATAGGTTTAATAACTACCCTAACCCTAACGCATACCCTAACCCTAACCCCTACCCTAACCCTAACACGTACCCTAATCCTAACCCGTACCTTAAAACGAGCCCTAACCCTAACACTAACCCTAACCCTAACCCTAACCCATACCCTACACCGTACACGGACCCCTCACCGAACCCGTACCCTAAGCCGTACCCTAACCCTAACCCTAAGCCTAACCCTAACCCTAGGCTACCCTTGACTGCTTCCGCCTCCAATAGATTTCCTAAGCACTAGTGTTTTAAGGAACAGCTTAAAAAGAGAATCCTAATGTGATTTCTGTATAATGGGTGTGTTCCTTATCTTATCCTAGTGTCTAAACTCTTCTCCATGGCTGGACCCCCAAATAATATTCCTTTACGTGCTAAGGGGTATCTAGAGAGTGGGATAGGTTTAATAACTACCCTAACCCTAACGCGTATCCTAACCCTAACCCCTACCCTAAACCTAACACGTACCCTAATCCTAACCCGTACCCTAAACCGAGCCCTAACCCTAACACTAACCCTAACCCTAACCCTAACCCATACCCTACACCATACACGGATCCCTCCCCGAACCCGTACCCTAAGCCGTACCCTAACCCTAACCCTAAGCCTAACCCTTACCCTAGGCTACCCTTGACTGCTTCTGCCTCCAATAGATTTCCTAAGCACTAGTGTTTTAAGGAACAGCTTAAAAAGAGAATCCTAATGTGATTTCTTTATAATGGGTGTGTTCCTTATCTTATCCTAGTGTCTAAACTCTTCTCCATGGCTGGACCCCCAAATAATATTCCTTTACGTGCTAAGGGGTATCTAGAGAGTGAGATAGGTTTAATAACTACCCTAACCCTAACGCGTACCCTAACCCTAACCCCTACCCTAAACCTAACACGTACCCTAATCCTAACCCGTACCCTAAAATGAGCCCTAACCCTAACACTAACCCTAACCCTAACCCTAACCCATACCCTAAACCGTACACGGACCCCTCCCCGAACCCGTACCCTAAGCCGTACCCTAACCCTAACCCTAAGCCTAACCCTAACCCTAGGCTACCCTTGACTGCTTCTGCCTCCAATAGATTTCCTAAGCACTAGTGTTTTAAGGAACAGCTTAAAAAGAGAATCCTAATGTGTTTTCTTTATAATGGGTGTGTTCCTTATCTTATCCTAGTGTCTAAACTCTTCTCCATGGCTGGACCCCCAAATAATATTCCTTTACGTGCTAAGGGGTATCTAGAGAATGGGATAGGTTTAATAACAACCCTAACCCTAACGCGTATCCTAACCCTAACCCCTACCCTAACCCTAACATGTACCCTAATCCTAACCCGTACCCTAAACCGAGCCCTAACCCTAACACTAACCCTAACCCTAACCCTAACCCATACCCTACACCGTACACGGACCCCTCCCCGAACCCGTACCCTAAGCCGTACCCTAACCCTAACCCTAAGCCTAACCCTAACCCTAGGCTACCCTTGACTGCTTCTGCCTCCAATAGATTTCCTAAGCACTAGTGTTTTAAGGAACAGCTTAAAAAGAGAATCCTAATGTGATTTCTGTATAATGGGTGTGTTCCTTATCTTATCCTAGTGTCTAAACTCTTCTCCATGGCTGGACCCCCAAATAATATTCCTTTACGTGCTAAGGGGTATCTAGAGAGTGGGATAGGTTTAATAACTACCCTAACCCTAACGCGTATCCTAACCCTAACCCCTACCCTAAACCTAACACGTACCCTAATCCTAACCCGTACCCTAAACCGAGCCCTAACCCTAACACTAACCCTAACCCTAACCCTAACCCATACCCTACACCATACACGGATCCCTCCCCGAACCCGTACCCTAAGCCGTACCCTAACCCTAACCCTAAGCCTAACCCTAACCCTAGGCTACCCTTGACTGCTTCTGCCTCCAATAGATTTCCTAAGCACTAGTGTTTTAAGGAACAGCTTAAAAAGAGAATCCTAATGTGATTTCTTTATAATGGGTGTGTTCCTTATCTTATCCTAGTGTCTAAACTCTTCTCCATGGCTGGACCCCCAAATAATATTCCTTTACGTGCTAAGGGGTATCTAGAGAGTGGGATAGGTTTAATAACTACCCTAACCCTAACGCGTACCCTAACCCTAACCCCTACCCTAAACCTAACACGTACCCTAATCCTAACCCGTACCCTAAAATGAGCCCTAACCCTAACACTAACCCTAACCCTAACCCTAACCCATACCCTACACCGTACACGGACCCCTCCCCGAACCCGTACCCTAAGCCGTACCCTAACCCTAACCCTAAGCCTAACCCTAACCCTAGGCTACCCTTGACTGCTTCTGCCTCCAATAGATTTCCTAAGCACTAGTGTTTTAAGGAACAGCTTAAAAAGAGAATCCTAAAGTGTTTTCTTTATAATGGGTGTGTTCCTTATCTTATCCTAGTGTCTAAACTCTTCTCCATGGCTGGACCCCCAAATAATATTCCTTTACGTGCTAAGGGGTATCTAGAGAATGGGATAGGTTTAATAACAACCCTAACCCTAACGCGTATCCTAACCCTAACCCCTACCCTAACCCTAACATGTACCCTAATCCTAACCCGTACCCTAAACCGAGCCCTAACCCTAACACTAACCCTAACCCTAACCCTAACCCATACCCTACACCGTACACGGACCCCTCCCCGAACCCGTACCCTAAGCCGTACCCTAACCCTAACCCTAAGCCTTACCCTAACCCTAGGCTACCCTTGACTGCTTCTGCCTCCAATAGATTTCCTAAGCACTAGTGTTTTAAGGAACAGCTTAAAAAGAGAATCCTAACGTGATTTCTGTATAATGGGTGTGTTCCTTATCTTATCCTAGTGTCTAAACTCTTCTCCATGGCTGGACCCCCAAATAATATTCCTTTACGTGCTAAGGGGTATCTAGAGAGTGGGGTAGGTTTAATAACTACCCTAACCCTAACGCGTACCCTAACCCTAACCCCTACCCTAAACCTAACATGTACTCTAATCCTAACCCGTACCCTAAAATGAGCCCTAACCCTAACACTAACCCTAACCCTAACCCTAACCCATACCCTACACCGTACAAGGACCCCTCCCCGAACCCGTACCCTAAGCCGTACCCTAACCCTAACCCTAAGCCTAACTCTAACCCTAGGCTACCCTTGACTGCTTCTGCCTCCAATAGATTTCCTAAGCACTAGTGTTTTAAGGAACAGCTTAAAAAGAGAATCCTAATGTGATTTCTTTATAATGGGTGTGTTCCTTATCTTATCCTAGTGTCTAAATTCTTCTCCATGGCTGGACCCCCAAATAATATTCCTTTACGTGCTAAGGGGTATCTAGAGAGTGGGATAGGTTTAATAACTACCCTAACCCTAACGCGTACCCTAACCCTAACCCCTACCCTAAACCTAACACGTACTCTAATCCTAACCCGTACCCTAAACCGAGCCCTAACCCTAACACTAACCCTAACCCTAACCCTAACCCATACCCTACACCGTACACGGACCCCTCACCGAACCCGTACCCTAAGCCGTACCCTAACCCTAACCCTAAGCCTAACCCTAACCCTAGGCTACCCTTGACTGCTTCTGCCTCCAATAGATTTCCTAAGCACTAGTGTTTTAAGGAACAGCTTAAAAAGAGAATCCTAATGTGATTTCTTTATAATGGGTGTGTTCCTTATCTTATCCTAGTGTCTAAACTCTTCTCCATGGCTGGACCCCCAAATAATATTCCTTTACGTGCTAAGGGGTATCTAGAGAGTGGGATAGGTTTAATAACAACCCTAACCCTAACGCGTATCCTAACCCTAACCCCTACACTAACCCTAACATGTACCCTAATCCTAACCCGTACCCTAAACCGAGCCCTAACCCTAACACTAACCCTAACCCAAACCCTAACCCATACCCTACACCGTACACGGACCCCTCACCGAACCCGTACCCTAAGCCGTACCCTAACCCTAAACCTAAGCCTAACCCTAACCCTAGGCTACCCTTGACTGCTTCCGCCTCCAATAGATTTCCTAAGCACTAGTGTTTTAAGGAACAGCTTAAAAAGAGAATCCTAATGTGATTTCTGTATAATGGGTGTGTTCCTTATCTTATCCTAGTGTCTAAACTCTTCTCCATGGCTGGACCCCCAAATAATATTCCTTTACGTGCTAAGGGGTATCTAGAGAGTGGGATAGGTTTAATAACTACCCTAACCCTAACGCGTACCCTAACCCTAACCCCTACCCTAAACCTAACACGTACCCTAATCCTAACCCGTACCCTAAAATGAGCCCTAACCCTAACACTAACCCTAACCCTAACCCTAACCCATACCCTACAACGTACACGGACCCCTCCCCGAACCCGTACCCTAAGCCGTACCCTAACCCTAACCCTAAGCCTAACCCTAACCCTAGGCTACCCTTGACTGCTTCTGCCTCCAATAGATTTCCTAAGCACTAGTGTTTTAAGGAACAGCTTAAAAAGAGAATCCTAATGTGTTTTCTTTATAATGGGTGTGTTCCTTATCTTATCCTAGTGTCTAAACTCTTCTCCATGGCTGGACCCCCAAATAATATTACTTTACGTGCTAAGGGGTATCTAGAGAATGGGATAGGTTTAATAACAACCCTAACCCTAACGCGTATCCTAACCCTAACCCCTACCCTAAACCTAACACGTACCCTAATCCTAACCCGTACCCTAAACCGAGCCCTAACCCTAACACTAACCCTAACCCTAACCCATACCCTACACCGTACACGGACCCCTCACCGAACCCGTACCCTAACCCTAACCCTAAGCCTAACCCTAACCCTAGGCTACCCTTGACTGCTTCTGCCTCCAATAGATTTCCTAAGCACTAGTGTTTTAAGGAACAGCTTAAAAAGAGAATCCTAATGTGATTTCTTTATAATGGGTGTGTTCCTTATCTTATCCTAGTGTCTAAACTCTTCTCAATGGCTGGACCCCCAAATAATATTCCTTTACGTGCTAAGGGGTATCTAGAGAGTGGGGTAGGTTTAATAACTACCCTAACCCTAACGCGTACCCTAACCCTAACCCCTACCCTAAACCTAACACGTACTCTAATCCTAACCCGTACCCTAAAATGAGCCCTAACCCTAACACTAACCCTAACCCTAACCCTAACCCATACCCTACACCGTACAAGGACCCCTCCCCGAACCCGTACCCTAAGCCGTACCCTAACCCTAACCCTAAGCCTAACTCTAACCCTAGGCTACCCTTGACTGCTTCTGCCTCCAATAGATTTCCTAAGCACTAGTGTTTTAAGGAACAGCTTAAAAAGAGAATCCTAATGTGATTTCTTTATAATGGGTGTGTTCCTTATCTTATCCTAGTGTCTAAATTCTTCTCCATGGCTGGACCCCCAAATAATATTCCTTTACGTGCTAAGGGGTATCTAGAGAGTGGGATAGGTTTAATAACTACCCTAACCCTAACGCGTACCCTAACCCTAACCCCTACCCTAAACCTAACACGTACTCTAATCCTAACCCGTACCCTAAACCGAGCCCTAACCCTAACACTAACCCTAACCCTAACCCTAACCCATACCCTACACCGTACACGGACCCCTCACCGAACCCGTACCCTAAGCCGTACCCTAACCCTAACCCTAAGCCTAACCCTAACCCTAGGCTACCCTTGACTGCTTCTGCCTCCAATAGATTTCCTAAGCACTAGTGTTTTAAGGAACAGCTTAAAAAGAGAATCCTAATGTGATTTCTTTATAATGGGTGTGTTCCTTATCTTATCCTAGTGTCTAAACTCTTCTCCATGGCTGGACCCCCAAATAATATTCCTTTACGTGCTAAGGGGTATCTAGAGAGTGGGATAGGTTTAATAACAACCCTAACCCTAACGCGTATCCTAACCCTAACCCCTACACTAACCCTAACATGTACCCTAATCCTAACCCGTACCCTAAACCGAGCCCTAACCCTAACACTAACCCTAACCCAAACCCTAACCCATACCCTACACCGTACACGGACCCCTCACCGAACCCGTACCCTAAGCCGTACCCTAACCCTAACCCTAAGCCTAACCCTAACCCTAGGCTACCCTTGACTGCTTCCGCCTCCAATAGATTTCCTAAGCACTAGTGTTTTAAGGAACAGCTTAAAAAGAGAATCCTAATGTGATTTCTGTATAATGGGTGTGTTCCTTATCTTATCCTAGTGTCTAAACTCTTCTCCATGGCTGGACCCCCAAATAATATTCCTTTACGTGCTAAGGGGTATCTAGAGAGTGGGATAGGTTTAATAACTACCCTAACCCTAACGCGTATCCTAACCCTAACCCCTACCCTAAACCTAACACGTACCCTAATCCTAACCCGTACCCTAAACCGAGCCCTAACCCTAACACTAACCCTAACCCTAACCCTAACCCATACCCTACACCATACACGGATCCCTCCCCGAACCCGTACCCTAAGCCGTACCCTAACCCTAACCCTAAGCCTAACCCTAACCCTAGGCTACCCTTGACTGCTTCTGCCTCCAATAGATTTCCTAAGCACTAGTGTTTTAAGGAACAACTTAAAAAGAGAATCCTAATGTGATTTCTTTATAATGGGTGTGTTCCTTATCTTATCCTAGTGTCTAAACTCTTCTCCATGGCTGGACCCCCAAATAATATTCCTTTACGTGCTAAGGGGTATCTAGAGAGTGGGATAGGTTTAATAACTACCCTAACCCTAACGCGTACCCTAACCCTAACCCCTACCCTAAACCTAACACGTACCCTAATCCTAACCCGTACCCTAAAATGAGCCCTAACCCTAACACTAACCCTAACCCTAACCCTAACCCATACCCTACACCGTACACGGACCCCTCCCCGAACCCGTACCCTAAGCCGTACCCTAACCCTAACCCTAAGCCTAACCCTAACCCTAGGCTACCCTTGACTGCTTCTGCCTCCAATAGATTTCCTAAGCACTAGTGTTTTAAGGAACAGCTTAAAAAGAGAATCCTAATGTGTTTTCTTTATAATGGGTGTGTTCCTTATCTTATCCTAGTGTCTAAACTCTTCTCCATGGCTGGACCCCCAAATAATATTACTTTACGTGCTAAGGGGTATCTAGAGAATGGGATAGGTTTAATAACAACCCTAACCCTAACGCGTATCCTAACCCTAACCCCTACCCTAAACCTAACACGTACCCTAATCCTAACCCGTACCCTAAACCGAGCCCTAACCCTAACACTAACCCTAACCCTAACCCATACCCTACACCGTACACGGACCCCTCCCCGAACCCGTACCCTAATCCTAACCCTAAGCCTAACCCTAACCCTAGGCTACCCTTGACTGCTTCTGCCTCCAATAGATTTCCTAAGCACTAGTGTTTTAAGGAACAGCTTAAAAAGAGAATCCTAAAGTGTTTTCTTTATAATGGGGGTGTTCCTTATCTTATCCTAGTGTCTAAACTCTTCTCCATGGCTGGACCCCCAAATAATATTCCTTTACGTGCTAAGGGGTATCTAGAGAATGGGATAGGTTTAATAACAACCCTAACCCTAACGCGTATCCTAACCCTAACCCCTACCCTAACCCTAACATGTACCCTAATCCTAACCCGTACCCTAAACCGAGCCCTAACCCTAACACTAACCCTAACCCTAACCCTAACCCATACCCTACACCGTACACGGACCCCTCCCCGAACCCGTACCCTAAGCCGTACCCTAACCCTAACCCTAAGCCTTACCCTAACCCTAGGCTACCCTTGACTGCTTCTGCCTCCAATAGATTTCCTAAGCACTAGTGTTTTAAGGAACAGCTTAAAAAGAGAATCCTAACGTGATTTCTGTATAATGGGTGTGTTCCTTATCTTATCCTAGTGTCTAAACTCTTCTCCATGGCTGGACCCCCAAATAATATTCCTTTACGTGCTAAGGGGTATCTAGAGAGTGGGGTAGGTTTAATAACTACCCTAACCCTAACGCGTACCCTAACCCTAACCCCTACCCTAAACCTAACATGTACTCTAATCCTAACCCGTACCCTAAAATGAGCCCTAACCCTAACACTAACCCTAACCCTAACCCTAACCCATACCCTACACCGTACAAGGGCCCCTCCCCGAACCCGTACCCTAAGCCGTACCCTAACCCTAACCCTAAGCCTAACTCTAACCCTAGGCTACCCTTGACTGCTTCTGCCTCCAATAGATTTCCTAAGCACTAGTGTTTTAAGGAACAGCTTAAAAAGAGAATCCTAATGTGATTTCTTTATAATGGGTGTGTTCCTTATCTTATCCTAGTGTCTAAATTCTTCTCCATGGCTGGACCCCCAAATAATATTCCTTTACGTGCTAAGGGGTATCTAGAGAGTGGGATAGGTTTAATAACTACCCTAACCCTAACGCGTACCCTAACCCTAACCCCTACCCTAAACCTAACACGTACTCTAATCCTAACCCGTACCCTAAACCGAGCCCTAACCCTAACACTAACCCTAACCCTAACCCTAACCCATACCCTACACCGTACACGGACCCCTCACCGAACCCGTACCCTAAGCCGTACCCTAACCCTAACCCTAAGCCTAACCCTAACCCTAGGCTACCCTTGACTGCTTCTGCCTCCAATAGATTTCCTAAGCACTAGTGTTTTAAGGAACAGCTTAAAAAGAGAATCCTAATGTGATTTCTTTATAATGGGTGTGTTCCTTATCTTATCCTAGTGTCTAAACTCTTCTCCATGGCTGGACCCCCAAATAATATTCCTTTACGTGCTAAGGGGTATCTAGAGAGTGGGATAGGTTTAATAACAACCCTAACCCTAACGCGTATCCTAACCCTAACCCCTACACTAACCCTAACATGTACCCTAATCCTAACCCGTACCCTAAACCGAGCCCTAACCCTAACACTAACCCTAACCCAAACCCTAACCCATACCCTACACCGTACACGGACCCCTCACCGAACCCGTACCCTAAGCCGTACCCTAACCCTAAACCTAAGCCTAACCCTAACCCTAGGCTACCCTTGACTGCTTCCGCCTCCAATAGATTTCCTAAGCACTAGTGTTTTAAGGAACAGCTTAAAAAGAGAATCCTAATGTGATTTCTGTATAATGGGTGTGTTCCTTATCTTATCCTAGTGTCTAAACTCTTCTCCATGGCTGGACCCCCAAATAATATTCCTTTACGTGCTAAGGGGTATCTAGAGAGTGGGATAGGTTTAATAACTACCCTAACCCTAACGCGTACCCTAACCCTAACCCCTACCCTAAACCTAACACGTACCCTAATCCTAACCCGTACCCTAAAATGAGCCCTAACCCTAACACTAACCCTAACCCTAACCCTAACCCATACCCTACAACGTACACGGACCCCTCCCCGAACCCGTACCCTAAGCCGTACCCTAACCCTAACCCTAAGCCTAACCCTAACCCTAGGCTACCCTTGACTGCTTCTGCCTCCAATAGATTTCCTAAGCACTAGTGTTTTAAGGAACAGCTTAAAAAGAGAATCCTAATGTGTTTTCTTTATAATGGGTGTGTTCCTTATCTTATCCTAGTGTCTAAACTCTTCTCCATGGCTGGACCCCCAAATAATATTACTTTACGTGCTAAGGGGTATCTAGAGAATGGGATAGGTTTAATAACAACCCTAACCCTAACGCGTATCCTAACCCTAACCCCTACCCTAAACCTAACACGTACCCTAATCCTAACCCGTACCCTAAACCGAGCCCTAACCCTAACACTAACCCTAACCCTAACCCATACCCTACACCGTACACGGACCCCTCACCGAACCCGTACCCTAACCCTAACCCTAAGCCTAACCCTAACCCTAGGCTACCCTTGACTGCTTCTGCCTCCAATAGATTTCCTAAGCACTAGTGTTTTAAGGAACAGCTTAAAAAGAGAATCCTAATGTGATTTCTTTATAATGGGTGTGTTCCTTATCTTATCCTAGTGTCTAAACTCTTCTCCATGGCTGGACCCCCAAATAATATTCCTTTACGTGCTAAGGGGTATCTAGAGAGTGGGGTAGGTTTAATAACTACCCTAACCCTAACGCGTACCCTAACCCTAACCCCTACCCTAAACCTAACACGTACTCTAATCCTAACCCGTACCCTAAAATGAGCCCTAACCCTAACACTAACCCTAACCCTAACCCTAACCCATACCCTACACCGTACAAGGACCCCTCCCCGAACCCGTACCCTAAGCCGTACCCTAACCCTAACCCTAAGCCTAACTCTAACCCTAGGCTACCCTTGACTGCTTCTGCCTCCAATAGATTTCCTAAGCACTAGTGTTTTAAGGAACAGCTTAAAAAGAGAATCCTAATGTGATTTCTTTATAATGGGTGTGTTCCTTATCTTATCCTAGTGTCTAAATTCTTCTCCATGGCTGGACCCCCAAATAATATTCCTTTACGTGCTAAGGGGTATCTAGAGAGTGGGATAGGTTTAATAACTACCCTAACCCTAACGCGTACCCTAACCCTAACCCCTACCCTAAACCTAACACGTACTCTAATCCTAACCCGTACCCTAAACCGAGCCCTAACCCTAACACTAACCCTAACCCTAACCCTAACCCATACCCTACACCGTACACGGACCCCTCACCGAACCCGTACCCTAAGCCGTACCCTAACCCTAACCCTAAGCCTAACCCTAACCCTAGGCTACCCTTGACTGCTTCTGCCTCCAATAGATTTCCTAAGCACTAGTGTTTTAAGGAACAGCTTAAAAAGAGAATCCTAATGTGATTTCTTTATAATGGGTGTGTTCCTTATCTTATCCTAGTGTCTAAACTCTTCTCCATGGCTGGACCCCCAAATAATATTCCTTTACGTGCTAAGGGGTATCTAGAGAGTGGGATAGGTTTAATAACAACCCTAACCCTAACGCGTATCCTAACCCTAACCCCTACACTAACCCTAACATGTACCCTAATCCTAACCCGTACCCTAAACCGAGCCCTAACCCTAACACTAACCCTAACCCAAACCCTAACCCATACCCTACACCGTACACGGACCCCTCACCGAACCCGTACCCTAAGCCGTACCCTAACCCTAACCCTAAGCCTAACCCTAACCCTAGGCTACCCTTGACTGCTTCCGCCTCCAATAGATTTCCTAAGCACTAGTGTTTTAAGGAACAGCTTAAAAAGAGAATCCTAATGTGATTTCTGTATAATGGGTGTGTTCCTTATCTTATCCTAGTGTCTAAACTCTTCTCCATGGCTGGACCCCCAAATAATATTCCTTTACGTGCTAAGGGGTATCTAGAGAGTGGGATAGGTTTAATAACTACCCTAACCCTAACGCGTATCCTAACCCTAACCCCTACCCTAAACCTAACACGTACCCTAATCCTAACCCGTACCCTAAACCGAGCCCTAACCCTAACACTAACCCTAACCCTAACCCTAACCCATACCCTACACCATACACGGATCCCTCCCCGAACCCGTACCCTAAGCCGTACCCTAACCCTAACCCTAAGCCTAACCCTAACCCTAGGCTACCCTTGACTGCTTCTGCCTCCAATAGATTTCCTAAGCACTAGTGTTTTAAGGAACAGCTTAAAAAGAGAATCCTAATGTGATTTCTTTATAATGGGTGTGTTCCTTATCTTATCCTAGTGTCTAAACTCTTCTCCATGGCTGGACCCCCAAATAATATTCCTTTACGTGCTAAGGGGTATCTAGAGAGTGGGATAGGTTTAATAACTACCCTAACCCTAACGCGTACCCTAACCCTAACCCCTACCCTAAACCTAACACGTACCCTAATCCTAACCCGTACCCTAAAATGAGCCCTAACCCTAACACTAACCCTAACCCTAACCCTAACCCATACCCTACACCGTACACGGACCCCTCCCCGAACCCGTACCCTAAGCCGTACCCTAACCCTAACCCTAAGCCTAACCCTAACCCTAGGCTACCCTTGACTGCTTCTGCCTCCAATAGATTTCCTAAGCACTAGTGTTTTAAGGAACAGCTTAAAAAGAGAATCCTAATGTGTTTTCTTTATAATGGGTGTGTTCCTTATCTTATCCTAGTGTCTAAACTCTTCTCCATGGCTGGACCCCCAAATAATATTACTTTACGTGCTAAGGGGTATCTAGAGAATGGGATAGGTTTAATAACAACCCTAACCCTAACGCGTATCCTAACCCTAACCCCTACCCTAAACCTAACACGTACCCTAATCCTAACCCGTACCCTAAACCGAGCCCTAACCCTAACACTAACCCTAACCCTAACCCATACCCTACACCGTACACGGACCCCTCACCGAACCCGTACCCTAACCCTAACCCTAAGCCTAACCCTAACCCTAGGCTACCCTTGACTGCTTCTGCCTCCAATAGATTTCCTAAGCACTAGTGTTTTAAGGAACAGCTTAAAAAGAGAATCCTAATGTGATTTCTTTATAATGGGTGTGTTCCTTATCTTATCCTAGTGTCTAAACTCTTCTCCATGGCTGGACCCCCAAATAATATTCCTTTACGTGCTAAGGGGTATCTAGAGAGTGGGATAGGTTTAATAACAACCCTAACCCTAACGCGTACCCTAACCCTAACCCCTACGCTAACCCTAACATGTACCCTAATCCTAACCCGTACCCTAAACCGAGCCCTAACCCTAACACTAACCCTAACCCAACCCTAACCCATACCCTACACCGTACACGGACCCCTCCCCGAACCCGTACCCTAAGCCGTACCCTAACCCTAACCCTAAGCCTAACCCTAACCCTAGGCTACCCTTGATTGCTTCTGCCTCCGATAGATTTCCTAAGCACTAGTGTTTTAAGGAACAGCTTAAAAAGAGAATCCTAATGTGATTTCTGTATAATGGGTGTGTTCCTTATCTTATCCTAGTGTCTAAACTCTTCTCCATGGCTGGACCCCCAAATAATATTCCTTTACGTGCTAAGGGGTATCTAGAGAGTGGGATAGGTTTAATAACTACCCTAACCCTAACGCGTATCCTAACCCTAACCCCTACCCTAACCCTAACATGTACCCTAATCCTAACCCGTACCCTAAACCGAGCCCTAACCCTAACACTAACCCTAACCCTAACCCTAACCCATACCCTACACCGTACACGGACCCCTCCCCGAACCCGTACCCTAAGCCTTACCCTAACCCTAACCATAAGCCTAACCCTAACCCTAGGCTACCCTTGACTGCTTCTGCTTCCAATAGATTTCCTAAGCACTAGTGTTTTAAGGAACAGCTTAAAAAGAGAATCCTAATGTGATTTCTTTATAATGGGTGTGATCCTTATCTTATCCTAGTGTCTAAACTCTTCTCCATGGCTGGACCCCCAAATAATATTCCTTTACGTGCTAAGGGGTATCTAGAGAGTGGGATAGGTTTAATAACTACCCTAACCCTAACGCGTACCCAAACCCTAACCCCTACCCTAACCCTAACCCCTACCCTAAACCTAACACGTACCCTAATCCTAACCCGTACCCTAAACCGAGCCCTAACCCTAACACTAACCCTAACCCTAACCGTAACCCATACCCTACGCCGTACCCGAACCCCTCCCCAAACCCGTACCCTAAGCCGTACCCTAACCCTAACCCTAACCCTAACTCTAACCCTAAGCTACCCTTGACTACTTCTGCCTCCAATAGATTTCCTAAGCACTAGTGTTTTAAGGAACAGCTTAAAAAGAGAATCCTAATGTGATTTCTTGATAATGTGTGTGTTCCTTATCTTATCCTAGTGTCTAAACTCTTCTCCATGGCTGGACCCCCAAATAATATTCCTTGACGTGCTAAGGGGTATCTAGAGAGTGGGATAGGTTTAATAACTACCCTAACCCTAACGCATACCCTAACCCTAACCCCTACCCTAACCCTAACACGTACCCTAATCCTAACCCGTACCCTAAAACGAGCCCTAACCCTAACACTAACCCTAACCCTATCCCTAACCCATACCCTACACCGTACACGGACCCCTCACCGAACCCGTACCCTAAGCCGTACCCTAACCCTAACCCTAAGCCTAACCCTAACCCTAGGCTACCCTTGACTGCTTCTGCCTCCAATAGATTTCCTAAGCACTAGTGTTTTAAGGAACAGCTTAAAAAGAGAATCCTAATGTGATTTCTTTATAATGGGTGTGTTCCTTATCTTATCCTAGTGTCTAAACTCTTCTCCATGGCTGGACCCCCAAATAATATTCCTTTACGTGCTAAGGGGTATCTAGAGAATGGGATAGGTTTAATAACAACCCTAACCCTAACGCGTATCCTAACCCTAACCCCTACCCTAACCCTAACATGTACCCTAATCCTAAACCGTACCCTAAACCGAGCCCTAACCCTAACACTAACCCTAACCCTAACCCTAACCCATACCCTACACCGTACACGGAACCCTCCCCGAACCCGTACCCTAAGCCGTACCCTAACCCTAACCCTAAGCCTAACCCTAACCCTAGGCTACCCTTGACTGCTTCTGCCTCCAATAGATTTCCTAAGCACTAGTGTTTTAAGGAACAGCTTAAAAAGAGAATCCTAATGTGTTTTCTTTATAATGGGTGTGTTCCTTATCTTATCCTAGTGTCTAAACTCTTCTCCATGGCTGGACCCCCAAATAATATTCCTTTACGTGCTAAGGGGTATCTAGAGAATGGGATAGGTTTAATAACAACCCTAACCCTAACGCGTATCCTAACCCTAACCCCTACCCTAACCCTAACATGTACCCTAATCCTAACCCGTACCCTAAACCGAGCCCTAACCCTAACACTAACCCTAACCCTAACCCATACCCTACACCGTACACGGACCCCTCCCCGAACCCGTACCCTAAGCCGTACCCTAACCCTAACCCTAAGCCTAACCCTAACCCTAGGCTACCCTTGACTGCTTCTGCCTCCAATAGATTTCCTAAGCACTAGTGTTTTAAGGAACAGCTTAAAAAGAGAATCCTAATGTGATTTCTGTATAATGGGTGTGTTCCTTATCTTATCCTAGTGTCTAAACTCTTCTCCATGGCTGGACCCCCAAATAATATTCCTTTACGTGCTAAGGGGTATCTAGAGAGTGGGATAGGTTTAATAACTACCCTAACCCTAACGCGTATCCTAACCCTAACCCCTACCCTAAACCTAACACGTACCCTAATCCTAACCCGTACCCTAAACCGAGCCCTAACCCTAACACTAACCCTAACCCTAACCCTAACCCATACCCTACACCATACACGGATCCCTCCCCGAACCCGTACCCTAAGCCGTACCCTAACCCTAACCCTAAGCCTAACCCTAACCCTAGGCTACCCTTGACTGCTTCTGCCTCCAATAGATTTCCTAAGCACTAGTGTTTTAAGGAACAGCTTAAAAAGAGAATCCTAATGTGATTTCTTTATAATGGGTGTGTTCCTTATCTTATCCTAGTGTCTAAACTCTTCTCCATGGCTGGACCCCCAAATAATATTCCTTTACGTGCTAAGGGGTATCTAGAGAGTGGGATAGGTTTAATAACTACCCTAACCCTAACGCGTACCCTAACCCTAACCCCTACCCTAAACCTAACACGTACCCTAATCCTAACCCGTACCCTAAAATGAGCCCTAACCCTAACACTAACCCTAACCCTAACCCTAACCCATACCCTACACCGTACACGGACCCCTCCCCGAACCCGTACCCTAAGCCGTACCCTAACCCTAACCCTAAGCCTAACCCTAACCCTAGGCTACCCTTGACTGCTTCTGCCTCCAATAGATTTCCTAAGCACTAGTGTTTTAAGGAACAGCTTAAAAAGAGAATCCTAATGTGTTTTCTTTATAATGGGTGTGTTCCTTATCTTATCCTAGTGTCTAAACTCTTCTCCATGGCTGGACCCCCAAATAATATTCCTTTACGTGCTAAGGGGTATCTAGAGAATGGGATAGGTTTAATAACAACCCTAACCCTAATGCGTATCCTAACCCTAACCCCTACCCTAACCCTAACATGTACCCTAATCCTAACCCGTACCCTAAACCGAGCCCTAACCCTAACACTAACCCTAACCCTAACCCTAACCCATACCCTACACCGTACACGGACCCCTCACCGAACCCGTACCCTAACCCTAACCCTAAGCCTAACCCTAACCCTAGGCTACCCTTGACTGCTTCTGCCTCCAATAGATTTCCTAAGCACTAGTGTTTTAAGGAACAGCTTAAAAAGAGAATCCTAATGTGATTTCTTTATAATGGGTGTGTTCCTTATCTTATCCTAGTGTCTAAATTCTTCTCCATGGCTGGACCCCCAAATAATATTCCTTTACGTGCTAAGGGGTATCTAGAGAGTGGGATAGGTTTAATAACAACCCTAACCCTAACGCGTACCCTAACCCTAACCCCTACGCTAACCCTAACATGTACCCTAATCCTAACCCGTACCCTAAACCGAGCCCTAACCCTAACACTAACCCTAACCCTAACCCTAACCCATACCCTACACCGTACACGGACCCCTCCCCGAACCCGTACCCTAAGCCTTACCCTAACCCTAACCATAAGCCTAACCCTAACACTAGGCTACCCTTGACTGCTTCTGCCTCCAATAGATTTCCTAAGCACTAGTGTTTTAAGGAACAGCTTAAAAAGAGAATCCTAATGTGATTTCTTTATAATGGGTGTGATCCTTATCTTATCCTAGTGTCTAAACTCTTCTCCATGGCTGGACCCCCAAATAATATTCCTTTACGTGCTAAGGGGTATCTAGAGAGTGGGATAGGTTTAATAACTACCCTAACCCTAACGCGTACCCTAACCCTAACCCCTACCCTAACCCTAACAGGTACCCTAATCCTAACCCGTACCCTAAACCGAGCCCTAACCCTAACAATAACCCTAACCCTAACCGTAACCCATACCCTACGCCGTACCCGAACCCCTCCCCAAACCCGTACCCTAAGCCGTACCCTAACCCTAACCCTAACCCTAACTCTAACCCTAAGCTACCCTTGACTACTTCTGCCTCCAATAGATTTCCTAAGCACTAGTGTTTTAAGGAACAGGTTAAAAAGAGAATCCTAATGTGATTTCTTGATAATGTGTGTGTTCCTTATCTTATCCTAGTGTCTAAACTCTTCTCCATGGCTGGACCCCCAAATAATATTCCTTGACGTGCTCAGGGGTATCTAGAGAGTGGGATAGGTTTAATAACTACCCTAACCCTAACGCATACCCTAACCCTAACCCCTACCCTAACCCTAACACGTACCCTAATCCTAACCAGTACCCTAAAACGAGCCCTAAACCTAACCCTAACCCTAACCCTAACCCTAACCCTAACCCTAACCCTAACCCTAGCCCTAACCCTAACACTAACCCTAACCCTAACCCTAACCCATACCCTACACCGTACACGGACCCCTCCCCGAACCCGTACCCTAAGCCGTACCCTAACCCTAACCCTAAGCCTAACCCTAACCCTAGGCTACCCTTGACTGCTTCTGCCTCCAATAGATTTCCTAAGCACTAGTGTTTTAAGGAACAGCTTAAAAAGAGAATCCTAGTGTGATTTCTTTATAATGGGTGTGTTCCTTATCTTATCCTAGTGTCTAAACTCTTCTCCATGGCTGGACCCCCAAATAATATTCCTTTACGTGCTAAGGGGTATCTAGAGAGTGGGATAGGTTTAATAACTACCCTAACCCTAACGCGTATCCTAACCCTAACCCCTACCCTAAACCTAACACGTACCCTAATCCTAACCCGTACCCTAAACCGAGCCCTAACCCTAACACTAACCCTAACCCTAACCCTAACCCATACCCTACACCATACACGGATCCCTCCCCGAACCCGTACCCTAAGCCGTACCCTAACCCTAACCCTAAGCCTAACCCTAACCCTAGGCTACCCTTGACTGCTTCTGCCTCCAATAGATTTCCTAAGCACTAGTGTTTTAAGGAACAGCTTAAAAAGAGAATCCTAATGTGATTTCTTTATAATGGGTGTGTTCCTTATCTTATCCTAGTGTCTAAATTCTTCTCCATGGCTGGACCCCCAAATAATATTCCTTTACGTGCTAAGGGGTATCTAGAGAGTGGGATAGGTTTAATAACTACCCTAACCCTAACGCGTACCCTAACCCTAACCCCTACCCTAACCCTAACAGGTACCCTAATCCTAACCCGTACCCTAAACCGAGCCCTAACCCTAACAATAACCCTAACCCTAACCGTAACCCATACCCTACGCCGTACCCGAACCCCTCCCCAAACCCGTACCCTAAGCCGTACCCTAACCCTAACCCTAACCCTAACTCTAACCCTAAGCTACCCTTGACTACTTCTGCCTCCAATAGATTTCCTAAGCACTAGTGTTTTAAGGAACAGGTTAAAAAGAGAATCCTAATGTGATTTCTTGATAATGTGTGTGTTCCTTATCTTATCCTAGTGTCTAAACTCTTCTCCATGGCTGGACCCCCAAATAATATTCCTTGACGTGCTCAGGGGTATCTAGAGAGTGGGATAGGTTTAATAACTACCCTAACCCTAACGCATACCCTAACCCTAACCCCTACCCTAACCCTAACACGTACCCTAATCCTAACCAGTACCCTAAAACGAGCCCTAACCCTAACACTAACCCTAACCCTAACCCTAACCCATACCCTACACCATACACGGATCCCTCCCCGAACCCGTACCCTAAGCCGTACCCTAACCCTAACCCTAAGCCTAACCCTAACCCTAGGCTACCCTTGACTGCTTCTGCCTCCAATAGATTTCCTAAGCACTAGTGTTTTAAGGAACAGCTTAAAAAGAGAATCCTAATGTGATTTCTTTATAATGGGTGTGTTCCTTATCTTATCCTAGTGTCTAAACTCTTCTCCATGGCTGGACCCCCAAATAATATTCCTTTACGTGCTAAGGGGTATCTAGAGAGTGGGATAGGTTTAATAACTACCCTAACCCTAACGCGTACCCTAACCCTAACCCCTACCCTAAACCTAACACGTACCCTAATCCTAACCCGTACCCTAAAATGAGCCCTAACCCTAACACTAACCCTAACCCTAACCCTAACCCATACCCTACACCGTACACGGACCCCTCCCCGAACCCGTACCCTAAGCCGTACCCTAACCCTAACCCTAAGCCTAACCCTAACCCTAGGCTACCCTTGACTGCTTCTGCCTCCAATAGATTTCCTAAGCACTAGTGTTTTAAGGAACAGCTTAAAAAGAGAATCCTAATGTGTTTTCTTTATAATGGGTGTGTTCCTTATCTTATCCTAGTGTCTAAACTCTTCTCCATGGCTGGACCCCCAAATAATATTACTTTACGTGCTAAGGGGTATCTAGAGAATGGGATAGGTTTAATAACAACCCTAACCCTAACGCGTATCCTAACCCTAACCCCTACCCTAAACCTAACACGTACCCTAATCCTAACCCGTACCCTAAACCGAGCCCTAACCCTAACACTAACCCTAACCCTAACCCATACCCTACACCGTACACGGACCCCTCACCGAACCCGTACCCTAACCCTAACCCTAAGCCTAACCCTAACCCTAGGCTACCCTTGACTGCTTCTGCCTCCAATAGATTTCCTAAGCACTAGTGTTTTAAGGAACAGCTTAAAAAGAGAATCCTAATGTGATTTCTTTATAATGGGTGTGTTCCTTATCTTATCCTAGTGTCTAAACTCTTCTCCATGGCTGGACCCCCAAATAATATTCCTTTACGTGCTAAGGGGTATCTAGAGAGTGGGGTAGGTTTAATAACTACCCTAACCCTAACGCGTACCCTAACCCTAACCCCTACCCTAAACCTAACACGTACTCTAATCCTAACCCGTACCCTAAAATGAGCCCTAACCCTAACACTAACCCTAACCCTAACCCTAACCCATACCCTACACCGTACAAGGACCCCTCCCCGAACCCGTACCCTAAGCCGTACCCTAACCCTAACCCTAAGCCTAACTCTAACCCTAGGCTACCCTTGACTGCTTCTGCCTCCAATAGATTTCCTAAGCACTAGTGTTTTAAGGAACAGCTTAAAAAGAGAATCCTAATGTGATTTCTTTATAATGGGTTTGTTCCTTATCTTATCCTAGTGTCTAAATTCTTCTCCATGGCTGGACCCCCAAATAATATTCCTTTACGTGCTAAGGGGTATCTAGAGAGTGGGATAGGTTTAATAACTACCCTAACCCTAACGCGTACCCTAACCCTAACCCCTACCCTAAACCTAACACGTACTCTAATCCTAACCCGTACCCTAAACCGAGCCCTAACCCTAACACTAACCCTAACCCTAACCCTAACCCATACCCTACACCGTACACGGACCCCTCACCGAACCCGTACCCTAAGCCGTACCCTAACCCTAACCCTAAGCCTAACCCTAACCCTAGGCTACCCTTGACTCCTTCTGCCTCCAATAGATTTCCTAAGCACTAGTGTTTTAAGGAACAGCTTAAAAAGAGAATCCTAATGTGATTTCTTTATAATGGGTGTTTTCCTTATCTTATCCTAGTGTCTAAACTCTTCTCCATGGCTGGACCCCCAAATAATATTCCTTTACGTGCTAAGGGGTATCTAGAGAGTGGGATAGGTTTAATAACAACCCTAACCCTAACGCGTATCCTAACCCTAACCCCTACACTAACCCTAACATGTACCCTAATCCTAACCCGTACCCTAAACCGAGCCCTAACCCTAACACTAACCCTAACCCAAACCCTAACCCATACCCTACACCGTACACGGACCCCTCACCGAACCCGTACCCTAAGCCGTACCCTAACCCTAACCCTAAGCCTAACCCTAACCCTAGGCTACCCTTGACTGCTTCCGCCTCCAATAGATTTCCTAAGCACTAGTGTTTTAAGGAACAGCTTAAAAAGAGAATCCTAATGTGATTTCTGTATAATGGGTGTGTTCCTTATCTTATCCTAGTGTCTAAACTCTTCTCCATGGCTGGACCCCCAAATAATATTCCTTTACGTGCTAAGGGGTATCTAGAGAGTGGGATAGGTTTAATAACTACCCTAACCCTAACGCGTACCCTAACCCTAACCCCTACCCTAAACCTAACACGTACCCTAATCCTAACCCGTACCCTAAAATGAGCCCTAACCCTAACACTAACCCTAACCCTAACCCTAACCCATACCCTACACCGTACACGGACCCCTCCCCGAACCCGTACCCTAAGCCGTACCCTAACCCTAACCCTAAGCCTAACCCTAACCCTAGGCTACCCTTGACTGCTTCTGCCTCCAATAGATTTCCTAAGCACTAGTGTTTTAAGGAACAGCTTAAAAAGAGAATCCTAATGTGTTTTCTTTATAATGGGTGTGTTCCTTATCTTATCCTAGTGTCTAAACTCTTCTCCATGGCTGGACCCCCAAATAATATTCCTTTACGTGCTAAGGGGTATCTAGAGAATGGGATAGGTTTAATAACAACCCTAACCCTAACGCGTATCCTAACCCTAACCCCTACCCTAAACCTAACACGTACCCTAATCCTAACCCGTACCCTAAACCGAGCCCTAACCCTAACACTAACCCTAACCCTAACCCATACCCTACACCGTACACGGACCCCTCACCGAACCCGTACCCTAACCCTAACCCTAAGCCTAACCCTAACCCTAGGCTACCCTTGACTGCTTCTGCCTCCAATAGATTTCCTAAGCACTAGTGTTTTAAGGAACAGCTTAAAAAGAGAATCCTAATGTGATTTCTTTATAATGGGTGTGTTCCTTATCTTATCCTAGTGTCTAAACTCTTCTCCATGGCTGGACCCCCAAATAATATTCCTTTACGTGCTAAGGGGTATCTAGAGAGTGGGATAGGTTTAATAACAACCCTAACCCTAACGCGTACCCTAACCCTAACCCCTACCCTAAACCTAACACGTACTCTAATCCTAACCCGTACCCTAAAATGAGCCCTAACCCTAACACTAACCCTAACCCTAACCCTAACCCATACCCTACACCATACACGGATCCCTCCCCGAACCCGTACCCTAAGCCGTACCCTAACCCTAACCCTAAGCCTAACCCTAACCCTAGGCTACCCTTGACTGCTTCTGCCTCCAATAGATTTCCTAAGCACTAGTGTTTTAAGGAACAGCTTAAAAAGAGAATCCTAATGTGATTTCTTTATAATGGGTGTGTTCCTTATCTTATCCTAGTGTCTAAACTCTTCTCCATGGCTGGACCCCCAAATAATATTCCTTTACGTGCTAAGGGGTATCTAGAGAGTGGGATAGGTTTAATAACTACCCTAACCCTAACGCGTACCCTAACCCTAACCCCTACCCTAAACCTAACACGTACCCTAATCCTAACCCGTACCCTAAAATGAGCCCTAACCCTAACACTAACCCTAACCCTAACCCTAACCCATACCCTACACCGTACACGGACCCCTCCCCGAACCCGTACCCTAAGCCGTACCCTAACCCTAACCCTAAGCCTAACCCTAACCCTAGGCTACCCTTGACTGCTTCTGCCTCCAATAGATTTCCTAAGCACTAGTGTTTTAAGGAACAGCTTAAAAAGAGAATCCTAAAGTGTTTTCTTTATAATGGGTGTGTTCCTTATCTTATCCTAGTGTCTAAACTCTTCTCCATGGCTGGACCCCCAAATAATATTCCTTTACGTGCTAAGGGGTATCTAGAGAATGGGATAGGTTTAATAACAACCCTAACCCTAACGCGTATCCTAACCCTAACCCCTACCCTAACCCTAACATGTACCCTAATCCTAACCCGTACCCTAAACCGAGCCCTAACCCTAACACTAACCCTAACCCTAACCCTAACCCATACCCTACACCGTACACGGACCCCTCACCGAACCCGTACCCTAACCCTAACCCTAAGCCTAACCCTAACCCTAGGCTACCCTTGACTGCTTCTGCCTCCAATAGATTTCCTAAGCACTAGTGTTTTAAGGAACAGCTTAAAAAGAGAATCCTAATGTGATTTCTTTATAATGGGTGTGTTCCTTATCTTATCCTAGTGTCTAAACTCTTCTCCATGGCTGGACCCCCAAATAATATTCCTTTACGTGCTAAGGGGTATCTAGAGAGTGGGGTAGGTTTAATAACTACCCTAACCCTAACGCGTACCCTAACCCTAACCCCTACCCTAAACCTAACACGTACTCTAATCCTAACCCGTACCCTAAAATGAGCCCTAACCCTAACACTAACCCTAACCCTAACCCTAACCCATACCCTACACCGTACAAGGACCCCTCCCCGAACCCGTACCCTAAGCCGTACCCTAACCCTAACCCTAAGCCTAACTCTAACCCTAGGCTACCCTTGACTGCTTCTGCCTCCAATAGATTTCCTAAGCACTAGTGTTTTAAGGAACAGCTTAAAAAGAGAATCCTAATGTGATTTCTTTATAATGGGTTTGTTCCTTATCTTATCCTAGTGTCTAAATTCTTCTCCATGGCTGGACCCCCAAATAATATTCCTTTACGTGCTAAGGGGTATCTAGAGAGTGGGATAGGTTTAATAACTACCCTAACCCTAACGCGTACCCTAACCCTAACCCCTACCCTAAACCTAACACGTACTCTAATCCTAACCCGTACCCTAAACCGAGCCCTAACCCTAACACTAACCCTAACCCTAACCCTAACCCATACCCTACACCGTACACGGACCCCTCACCGAACCCGTACCCTAAGCCGTACCCTAACCCTAACCCTAAGCCTAACCCTAACCCTAGGCTACCCTTGACTGCTTCTGCCTCCAATAGATTTCCTAAGCACTAGTGTTTTAAGGAACAGCTTAAAAAGAGAATCCTAATGTGATTTCTTTATAATGGGTGTGTTCCTTATCTTATCCTAGTGTCTAAACTCTTCTCCATGGCTGGACCCCCAAATAATATTCCTTTACGTGCTAAGGGGTATCTAGAGAGTGGGATAGGTTTAATAACAACCCTAACCCTAACGCGTATCCTAACCCTAACCCCTACACTAACCCTAACATGTACCCTAATCCTAACCCGTACCCTAAACCGAGCCCTAACCCTAACACTAACCCTAACCCAAACCCTAACCCATACCCTACACCGTACACGGACCCCTCACCGAACCCGTACCCTAAGCCGTACCCTAACCCTAACCCTAAGCCTAACCCTAACCCTAGGCTACCCTTGACTGCTTCCGCCTCCAATAGATTTCCTAAGCACTAGTGTTTTAAGGAACAGCTTAAAAAGAGAATCCTAATGTGATTTCTGTATAATGGGTGTGTTCCTTATCTTATCCTAGTGTCTAAACTCTTCTCCATGGCTGGACCCCCAAATAATATTCCTTTACGTGATAAGGGGTATCTAGAGAGTGGGATAGGTTTAATAACTACCCTAACCCTAACGCGTACCCTAACCCTAACCCCTACCCTAAACCTAACACGTACCCTAATCCTAACCCGTACCCTAAAATGAGCCCTAACCCTAACACTAACCCTAACCCTAACCCTAACCCATACCCTACACCGTACACGGACCCCTCCCCGAACCCGTACCCTAAGCCGTACCCTAACCCTAACCCTAAGCCTAACCCTAACCCTAGGCTACCCTTGACTGCTTCTGCCTCCAATAGATTTCCTAAGCACTAGTGTTTTAAGGAACAGCTTAAAAAGAGAATCCTAATGTGTTTTCTTTATAATGGGTGTGTTCCTTATCTTATCCTAGTGTCTAAACTCTTCTCCATGGCTGGACCCCCAAATAATATTCCTTTACGTGCTAAGGGGTATCTAGAGAATGGGATAGGTTTAATAACAACCCTAACCCTAACGCGTATCCTAACCCTAACCCCTACCCTAAACCTAACACGTACCCTAATCCTAACCCGTACCCTAAACCGAGCCCTAACCCTAACACTAACCCTAACCCTAACCCATACCCTACACCGTACACGGACCCCTCACCGAACCCGTACCCTAACCCTAACCCTAAGCCTAACCCTAACCCTAGGCTACCCTTGACTGCTTCTGCCTCCAATAGATTTCCTAAGCACTAGTGTTTTAAGGAACAGCTTAAAAAGAGAATCCTAATGTGATTTCTTTATAATGGGTGTGTTCCTTATCTTATCCTAGTGTCTAAACTCTTCTCCATGGCTGGACCCCCAAATAATATTCCTTTACGTGCTAAGGGGTATCTAGAGAGTGGGATAGGTTTAATAACAACCCTAACCCTAACGCGTACCCTAACCCTAACCCCTACCCTAAACCTAACACGTACTCTAATCCTAACCCGTACCCTAAAATGAGCCCTAACCCTAACACTAACCCTAACCCTAACCCTAACCCATACCCTACACCATACACGGATCCCTCCCCGAACCCGTACCCTAAGCCGTACCCTAACCCTAACCCTAAGCCTAACCCTAACCCTAGGCTACCCTTGACTGCTTCTGCCTCCAATAGATTTCCTAAGCACTAGTGTTTTAAGGAACAGCTTAAAAAGAGAATCCTAATGTGATTTCTTTATAATGGGTGTGTTCCTTATCTTATCCTAGTGTCTAAACTCTTCTCCATGGCTGGACCCCCAAATAATATTCCTTTACGTGCTAAGGGGTATCTAGAGAGTGGGATAGGTTTAATAACTACCCTAACCCTAACGCGTACCCTAACCCTAACCCCTACCCTAAACCTAACACGTACCCTAATCCTAACCCGTACCCTAAAATGAGCCCTAACCCTAACACTAACCCTAACCCTAACCCTAACCCATACCCTACACCGTACACGGACCCCTCCCCGAACCCGTACCCTAAGCCGTACCCTAACCCTAACCCTAAGCCTAACCCTAACCCTAGGCTACCCTTGACTGCTTCTGCCTCCAATAGATTTCCTAAGCACTAGTGTTTTAAGGAACAGCTTAAAAAGAGAATCCTAAAGTGTTTTCTTTATAATGGGTGTGTTCCTTATCTTATCCTAGTGTCTAAACTCTTCTCCATGGCTGGACCCCCAAATAATATTCCTTTACGTGCTAAGGGGTATCTAGAGAATGGGATAGGTTTAATAACAACCCTAACCCTAACGCGTATCCTAACCCTAACCCCTACCCTAACCCTAACATGTACCCTAATCCTAACCCGTACCCTAAACCGAGCCCTAACCCTAACACTAACCCTAACCCTAACCCTAACCCATACCCTACACCGTACACGGACCCCTCCCCGAACCCGTACCCTAAGCCGTACCCTAACCCTAACCCTAAGCCTAACCCTAACCCTAGGCTACCCTTGACTGCTTCTGCCTCCAATAGATTTCCTAAGCACTAGTGTTTTAAGGAACAGCTTAAAAAGAGAATCCTAACGTGATTTCTGTATAATGGGTGTGTTCCTTATCTTATCCTAGTGTCTAAACTCTTCTCCATGGCTGGACCCCCAAATAATATTCCTTTACGTGCTAAGGGGTATCTAGAGAGTGGGGTAGGTTTAATAACTACCCTAACCCTAATGCGTACCCTAACCCTAACCCCTACCCTAAACCTAACACGTACTCTAATCCTAACCCGTACCCTAAAATGAGCCCTAACCCTAACACTAACCCTAACCCTAACCCTAACCCATACCCTACACCGTACAAGGACCCCTCCCCGAACCCGTACCCTAAGCCGTACCCTAACCCTAACCCTAAGCCTAACTCTAACCCTAGGCTACCCTTGACTGCTTCTGCCTCCAATAGATTTCCTAAGCACTAGTGTTTTAAGGAACAGCTTAAAAAGAGAATCCTAATGTGATTTCTTTATAATGGGTGTGTTCCTTATCTTATCCTAGTGTCTAAATTCTTCTCCATGGCTGGACCCCCAAATAATATTCCTTTACGTGCTAAGGGGTATCTAGAGAGTGGGATAGGTTTAATAACTACCCTAACCCTAACGCGTACCCTAACCCTAACCCCTACCCTAAACCTAACACGTACTCTAATCCTAACCCGTACCCTAAACCGAGCCCTAACCCTAACACTAACCCTAACCCTAACCCTAACCCATACCCTACACCGTACACGGACCCCTCACCGAACCCGTACCCTAAGCCGTACCCTAACCCTAACCCTAAGCCTAACCCTAACCCTAGGCTACCCTTGACTGCTTCTGCCTCCAATAGATTTCCTAAGCACTAGTGTTTTAAGGAACAGCTTAAAAAGAGAATCCTAATGTGATTTCTTTATAATGGGTGTGTTCCTTATCTTATCCTAGTGTCTAAACTCTTCTCCATGGCTGGACCCCCAAATAATATTCCTTTACGTGCTAAGGGGTATCTAGAGAGTGGGATAGGTTTAATAACAACCCTAACCCTAACGCGTATCCTAACCCTAACACCTACACTAACCCTAACATGTACCCTAATCCTAACCCGTACCCTAAACCGAGCCCTAACCCTAACACTAACCCTAACCCAAACCCTAACCCATACCCTACACCGTACACGGACCCCTCACCGAACCCGTACCCTAAGCCGTACCCTAACCCTAACCCTAAGCCTAACCCTAACCCTAGGCTACCCTTGACTGCTTCCGCCTCCAATAGATTTCCTAAGCACTAGTGTTTTAAGGAACAGCTTAAAAAGAGAATCCTAATGTGTTTTCTTTATAATGGGTGTGTTCCTTATCTTATCCTAGTGTCTAAACTCTTCTCCATGGCTGGACCCCCAAATAATATTACTTTACGTGCTAAGGGGTATCTAGAGAATGGGATAGGTTTAATAACAACCCTAACCCTAACGCGTATCCTAACCCTAACCCCTACCCTAAACCTAACACGTACCCTAATCCTAACCCGTACCCTAAACCGAGCCCTAACCCTAACACTAAACCTAACCCTAACCCATACCCTACACCGTACACGGACCCCTCACCGAACCCGTACCCTAACCCTAACCCTAAGCCTAACCCTAACCCTAGGCTACCCTTGACTGCTTCTGCCTCCAATAGATTTCCTAAGCACTAGTGTTTTAAGGAACAGCTTAAAAAGAGAATCCTAATGTGATTTCTTTATAATGGGTGTGTTCCTTATCTTATCCTAGTGTCTAAACTCTTCTCCATGGCTGGACCCCCAAATAATATTCCTTTACGTGCTAAGGGGTATCTAGAGAGTGGGGTAGGTTTAATAACTACCCTAACCCTAACGCGTACCCTAACCCTAACCCCTACCCTAAACCTAACACGTACTCTAATCCTAACCCGTACCCTAAACCGAGCCCTAACCCTAACACTAACCCTAACCCTAACCCTAACCCATACCCTACACCGTACAAGGACCCCTCCCCGAACCCGTACCCTAAGCCGTACCCTAACCCTAACCCTAAGCCTAACTCTAACCCTAGGCTACCCTTGACTGCTTCTGCCTCCAATAGATTTCCTAAGCACTAGTGTTTTAAGGAACAGCTTAAAAAGAGAATCCTAATGTGATTTCTTTATAATGGGTGTGTTCCTTATCTTATCCTAGTGTCTAAACTCTTCTCCATGGCTGGACCCCCAAATAATATTACTTTACGTGCTAAGGGGTATCTAGAGAGTGGGATAGGTTTAATAACAACCCTAACCCTAACGCGTATCCTAACCCTAACCCCTACACTAACCCTAACATGTACCCTAATCCTAACCCGTACCCTAAACCGAGCCCTAACCCTAACACTAACCCTAACCCAAACCCTAACCCATACCCTACACCGTACACGGACCCCTCCCCGAACCCGTACCCTAAGCCGTACCCTAACCCTAACCCTAAGCCTAACCCTAACCCTAGGCTACCCTTGACTGCTTCCGCCTCCAATAGATTTCCTAAGCACTAGTGTTTTAAGGAACAGCTTAAAAAGAGAATCCTAAAGTGTTTTCTTTATAATGGGTGTGTTCCTTATCTTATCCTAGTGTCTAAACTCTTCTCCATGGCTGGACCCCCAAATAATATTCCTTTACGTGCTAAGGGGTATCTAGAGAATGGGATAGGTTTAATAACAACCCTAACCCTAACGCGTATCCTAACCCTAACCCCTACCCTAACCCTAACATGTACCCTAATCCTAACCCGTACCCTAAACCGAGCCCTAACCCTAACACTAACCCTAACCCTAACCCTAACCCATACCCTACACCGTACACGGACCCCTCCCCGAACCCGTACCCTAAGCCGTACCCTAAACCTAACCCTAAGCCTAACCCTAACCCTAGGCTACCCTTGACTGCTTCTGCCTCCAATAGATTTCCTAAGCACTAGTGTTTTAAGGAACAGCTTAAAAAGAGAATCCTAATGTGTTTTCTTTATAATGGGTGTGTTCCTTATCTTATCCTAGTGTCTAAACTCTTCTCCATGGCTGGACCCCCAAATAATATTACTTTACGTGCTAAGGGGTATCTAGAGAATGGGATAGGTTTAATAACAACCCTAACCCTAACGCGTATCCTAACCCTAACCCCTACCCTAAACCTAACACGTACCCTAATCCTAACCCGTACCCTAAACCGAGCCCTAACCCTAACACTAACCCTAACCCTAACCCATACCCTACACCGTACACGGACCCCTCACCGAACCCGTACCCTAACCCTAACCCTAAGCCTAACCCTAACCCTAGGCTACCCTTGACTGCTTCTGCCTCCAATAGATTTCCTAAGCACTAGTGTTTTAAGGAACAGCTTAAAAAGAGAATCCTAATGTGATTTCTTTATAATGGGTGTGTTCCTTATCTTATCCTAGTGTCTAAACTCTTCTCCATGGCTGGACCCCCAAATAATATTCCTTTACGTGCTAAGGGGTATCTAGAGAGTGGGATAGGTTTAATAACAACCCTAACCCTAACGCGTACCCTAACCCTAACCCCTACCCTAAACCTAACACGTACTCTAATCCTAACCCGTACCCTAAAATGAGCCCTAACCCTAACACTAACCCTAACCCTAACCCTAACCCATACCCTACACCATACACGGATCCCTCCCCGAACCCGTACCCTAAGCCGTACCCTAACCCTAACCCTAAGCCTAACCCTAACCCTAGGCTACCCTTGACTGCTTCTGCCTCCAATAGATTTCCTAAGCACTAGTGTTTTAAGGAACAGCTTAAAAAGAGAATCCTAATGTGATTTCTTTATAATGGGTGTGTTCCTTATCTTATCCTAGTGTCTAAACTCTTCTCCATGGCTGGACCCCCAAATAATATTCCTTTACGTGCTAAGGGGTATCTAGAGAGTGGGATAGGTTTAATAACTACCCTAACCCTAACGCGTACCCTAACCCTAACCCCTACCCTAAACCTAACACGTACCCTAATCCTAACCCGTACCCTAAAATGAGCCCTAACCCTAACACTAACCCTAACCCTAACCCTAACCCATACCCTACACCGTACACGGACCCCTCCCCGAACCCGTACCCTAAGCCGTACCCTAACCCTAACCCTAAGCCTAACCCTAACCCTAGGCTACCCTTGACTGCTTCTGCCTCCAATAGATTTCCTAAGCACTAGTGTTTGAAGGAACAGCTTAAAAAGAGAATCCTAAAGTGTTTTCTTTATAATGGGTGTGTTCCTTATCTTATCCTAGTGTCTAAACTCTTCTCCATGGCTGGACCCCCAAATAATATTCCTTTACGTGCTAAGGGGTATCTAGAGAATGGGATAGGTTTAATAACAACCCTAACCCTAACGCGTATCCTAACCCTAACCCCTACCCTAACCCTAACATGTACCCTAATCCTAACCCGTACCCTAAACCGAGCCCTAACCCTAACACTAACCCTAACCCTAACCCTAACCCATACCCTACACCGTACACGGACCCCTCCCCGAACCCGTACCCTAAGCCGTACCCTAACCCTAACCCTAAGCCTAACCCTAACCCTAGGCTACCCTTGACTGCTTCTGCCTCCAATAGATTTCCTAAGCACTAGTGTTTTAAGGAACAGCTTAAAAAGAGAATCCTAACGTGATTTCTGTATAATGGGTGTGTTCCTTATCTTATCCTAGTGTCTAAACTCTTCTCCATGGCTGGACCCCCAAATAATATTCCTTTACTTGCTAAGGGGTATCTAGAGAGTGGGGTAGGTTTAATAACTACCCTAACCCTAACGCGTACCCTAACCCTAACCCCTACCCTAAACCTAACACGTACTCTAATCCTAACCCGTACCCTAAAATGAGCCCTAACCCTAACACTAACCCTAACCCTAACCCTAACCCATACCCTACACCGTACAAGGACCCCTCCCCGAACCCGTACCCTAAGCCGTACCCTAACCCTAACCCTAAGCCTAACTCTAACCCTAGGCTACCCTTGACTGCTTCTGCCTCCAATAGATTTCCTAAGCACTAGTGTTTTAAGGAACAGCTTAAAAAGAGAATCCTAATGTGATTTCTTTATAATGGGTGTGTTCCTTATCTTATCCTAGTGTCTAAACTCTTCTCCATGGCTGGACCCCCAAATAATATTCCTTTACGTGCTAAGGGGTATCTAGAGAGTGGGATAGGTTTAATAACTACCCTAACCCTAACGCGTATCCTAACCCTAACCCCTACCCTAAACCTAACACGTACCCTAATCCTAACCCGTACCCTAAACCGAGCCCTAACCCTAACACTAACCCTAACCCTAACCCTAACCCATACCCTACACCATACACGGATCCCTCCCCGAACCCGTACCCTAAGCCGTACCCTAACCCTAACCCTAAGCCTAACCCTAACCCTAGGCTACCCTTGACTGCTTCTGCCTCCAATAGATTTCCTAAGCACTAGTGTTTTAAGGAACAGCTTAAAAAGAGAATCCTAATGTGATTTCTTTATAATGGGTGTGTTCCTTATCTTATCCTAGTGTCTAAACTCTTCTCCATGGCTGGACCCCCAAATAATATTCCTTTACGTGCTAAGGGGTATCTAGAGAGTGGGATAGGTTTAATAACTACCCTAACCCTAACGCGTACCCTAACCCTAACCCCTACCCTAAACCTAACACGTAACCTAATCCTAACCCGTACCCTAAAATGAGCCCTAACCCTAACACTAACCCTAACCCTAACCCTAACCCATACCCTACACCGTACACGGACCCCTCCCCGAACCCGTACCCTAAGCCGTACCCTAACCCTAACCCTAAGCCTAACCCTAACCCTAGGCTACCCTTGACTGCTTCTGCCTCCAATAGATTTCCTAAGCTCTAGTGTTTTAAGGAACAGCTTAAAAAGAGAATCCTAATGTGTTTTCTTTATAATGGGTGTGTTCCTTATCTTATCCTAGTGTCTAAACTCTTCTCCATGGCTGGACCCCCAAATAATATTACTTTACGTGCTAAGGGGTATCTAGAGAATGGGATAGGTTTAATAACAACCCTAACCCTAACGCGTATCCTAACCCTAACCCCTACCCTAAACCTAACACGTACCCTAATCCTAACCCGTACCCTAAACCGAGCCCTAACCCTAACACTAAACCTAACCCTAACCCATACCCTACACCGTACACGGACCCCTCACCGAACCCGTACCCTAACCCTAACCCTAAGCCTAACCCTAACCCTAGGCTACCCTTGACTGCTTCTGCCTCCAATAGATTTCCTAAGCACTAGTGTTTTAAGGAACAGCTTAAAAAGAGAATCCTAATGTGATTTCTTTATAATGGGTGTGTTCCTTATCTTATCCTAGTGTCTAAACTCTTCTCCATGGCTGGACCCCCAAATAATATTCCTTTACGTGCTAAGGGGTATCTAGAGAGTGGGGTAGGTTTAATAACTACCCTAACCCTAACGCGTACCCTAACCCTAACCCCTACCCTAAACCTAACACGTACTCTAATCCTAACCCGTACCCTAAACCGAGCCCTAACCCTAACACTAACCCTAACCCTAACCCTAACCCATACCCTACACCGTACAAGGACCCCTCCCCGAACCCGTACCCTAAGCCGTACCCTAACCCTAACCCTAAGCCTAACTCTAACCCTAGGCTACCCTTGACTGCTTCTGCCTCCAATAGATTTCCTAAGCACTAGTGTTTTAAGGAACAGCTTAAAAAGAGAATCCTAATGTGATTTCTTTATAATGGGTGTGTTCCTTATCTTATCCTAGTGTCTAAACTCTTCTCCATGGCTGGACCCCCAAATAATATTCCTTTACGTGCTAAGGGGTATCTAGAGAGTGGGATAGGTTTAATAACAACCCTAACCCTAACGCGTATCCTAACCCTAACCCCTACACTAACCCTAACATGTACCCTAATCCTAACCCGTACCCTAAACCGAGCCCTAACCCTAACACTAACCCTAACCCAAACCCTAACCCATACCCTACACCGTACACGGACCCCTCCCCGAACCCGTACCCTAAGCCGTACCCTAACCCTAACCCTAAGCCTAACCCTAACCCTAGGCTACCCTTGACTGCTTCCGCCTCCAATAGATTTCCTAAGCACTAGTGTTTTAAGGAACAGCTTAAAAAGAGAATCCTAAAGTGTTTTCTTTATAATGGGTGTGTTCCTTATCTTATCCTAGTGTCTAAACTCTTCTCCATGGCTGGACCCCCAAATAATATTCCTTTACGTGCTAAGGGGTATCTAGAGAATGGGATAGGTTTAATAACAACCCTAACCCTAACGCGTATCCTAACCCTAACCCCTACCCTAACCCTAACATGTACCCTAATCCTAACCCGTACCCTAAACCGAGCCCTAACCCTAACACTAACCCTAACCCTAACCCTAACCCATACCCTACACCGTACACGGACCCCTCCCCGAACCCGTACCCTAAGCCGTACCCTAACCCTAACCCTAAGCCTAACCCTAACCCTAGGCTACCCTTGACTGCTTCTGCCTCCAATAGATTTCCTAAGCACTAGTGTTTTAAGGAACAGCTTAAAAAGAGAATCCTAATGTGTTTTCTTTATAATGGGTGTGTTCCTTATCTTATCCTAGTGTCTAAACTCTTCTCCATGGCTGGACC